>NW_024067596.1:0-249671 GCF_015533775.1 Penicillium roqueforti
TGTATAATGCAAATTGGTCTAATCTCTATATAATGTAAATTCGTCTGATCTCTGTATAATGTAAATTCGTCTAATCTCTGTATAATACAAATTGGTCTAATCAATTTAACTACCACCAATAATTAAGATAATTTAATTCTAAAAACAGGATTTAAATACTAGATAGTAGAGAGTATCTAACTGATTAAATGCGACCGTAATTTATTGCTAGTTATAGTATAATTATACGAATAAGTTAGGACCAATTTACATTGTATAGAGATCAGACGAATTTGCATTATACAGAGATCAGACGAATTTACATTATATAGAGATCAGACGATTTTGCATTATACAGAGATCAGACGAATTTGCATTATACAGAGATCAGACAAATTATTAAATGTTTATAGATGATCATTCGTATAGTAGAAATATATATATCAGAATATCGCAGAGATATATTATTAAATATATATTAGTAACTATGCTAGGCATATGCTTAGTATATGTATGAATTATAATTGGACGAGAGCGCTGTAATAAGAATATAGGCCTAAAATTGCATTAATTATATAGGTAGATCACTGTATTATATAAGGCCCATATGGGCCCCCATTGTGGGCTATGGGCCTAGGGTATCAGCCCATAATTTAGTATAGGCCGAAGAAGTCAGCCCAAAGCCCAGCCCATTGGTGGGCTGGGCTAGGCTGGGCTATGGGCTGGGTGGGCTTTGCCGATGTCTAGCTATAGGATTAGGTATAGAAGATATTAGTAGCTCCCTATATATACTTATAATATAAAAGGAGGCTAAGGAAGCCCTTATAGGTAAGATATTACTCTATCCTAAACCCTAGGAGTCTATAAGGGACTTTATATATAAGGTATAGATAAGAGATACCTTAGTATAGAAGAAACTTATAGAGATAGACTAATAGAGCTAGGGTAGCTGCCTAGAAGGTATAGCCTAGAGTATAAGGCTAGATAATAGTCTACTTAGATATAATAGTAAGGTCTATATCCTATAGGAACCTATACTAATCGCTAAGATTATATATATTTACTATAATAATCCCTAAGTAGGCTACTATTAAGCTTAGTATATAAAGGAGGCTATTATAATAAAATACTAGTAGTAGGATATATATAAATCTATTAAGGAATATATAAATAACTATTTAACCTACTAGCTAAATATAGTATACTACTATAAGCTATATAGTCTATTAGAACTATTACTAATACTATAGAGACCTATTAAATAAATAAGTATTAACTTTATTATAGGGTTACTCCTTATAAAGTAGTAGGATAAGGTCTATAATATACTTATAATTATAGTTAATATATTTATAAAGTACTTACTATATATTCCTTATATAAAGGATATAGAAGTAGATAGACTTATAACCTTATTCTATAAATATATTATACCTCTCTTTAGAATACTAAGAAACCTTATAAATAACTAAGGTATAGTATTTATAAGTAAATTCTAGTTATTATTCTACTTCTTCCTTACTATAAGGTACTAGTTATTAACTACTTACTACCTATAGATAAATAGATAAATAGAAAGATAAAATTAGAATATAGAGTACTACCTAAGAGGATATATTAATTAATACTAAGATAACTAGGTATACTAACTACTACTAATATAGTTTATCTATAATAACTCTACCTATAGTATTTTAGGTATAGTATCTATAAAGGCTCTATTAGGCTTTAACCTAGACCTTTATACCTTAGTATAAAAGGATTTAATAGATCTTTATAAGGATATAATATAATATATTAAAGATATAGAGGAAATATAAATAGATCTAAGAATATACCTAGAAAAGTTAAAAGAGGTTATAAAGAAATTATATAATAAGAAGTATATTAATAAAACCTTTATAATAGGGGACTAGGTCCTAATAAAGAATATATATATTAACTTAAGGAGACCTTATAAGAAACTAGACTACTACTATATAGGACCCTTCTAGGTTATAGGAATAGTAGGGAAGTAAGCCTACTAATTAATCTTACTACCTAGGTACTATAGGATATATCCTATATAATATATATCCTTATTAAAACCTTTTAAAGGTAACTTATAGATAGACTAAGAGAGATTAGACCTTATTATAGTTAATAGAGAACTAGAATATATTATAGAATATATCCTTAAAAGCTACTATAAAGGGATAGAATATCTAGTTAAATAAAAAGGCTATAGAGATACTAAGAATATATAGGAACTTTAGGTATATATAGAAGAAACTACTATATTAGATTAGTTTAAAAAAGAAAAGTATATAAGACTACCTATAAAAGCTAAAAGGAAGTAACCTATAAAGAAAAAGAAGATAAACTAAGACTATAAAGATACTATAAGAAGTAGTATATATTAGTAGGAATATAATATAGAAGGTATATAATAGTAGGTATAAGAGGTAGGACTAAGAGTCTAGTATAAATAGCCTAAAGATAATATAGTATATAAAGATATTATAGCTACTACTATAAATAGGCTATTAACTAAGGATATATAGAAATAAGGCCTAAGTATTATAGTAAAGGATATATTATTACCTAAAGGATTAAAGGTTAATAATTCCTTTCTTATATTACTATACTTCCTATAAATCCTAGGATTACTATTTAAGCTATAATAGTATTCTATATAAGAGCCTATACCTAGGGTATAATAGACTACTAGAAATATATTAAGTAAGGTATAGGGACCTATAGAGAAGATAGTAGAGGAACTAAAGGAAGGAATAACTATTTAACTAATAGTAGTAATAGCTTAAGGGTAGGTATATTAGGGAATATAAGCCTATAGGAAATAGATTATATAAGCGCTAGCTATATATTATAGAAATAGTTAATTAGGTCTTTTCGAGTATATTACTAAGATCTAGTTATAGAAGATATTAGGATAGCCTAATTTATAATTATATCTAGGTATAGATTAACCTAATAGGTTAGTAATACCCTATATAAAGAAGTAGGACCTCTATACTATAATATAAACCTACTAAAGGCTTATATAATAGGTATATTTAGTACCCTAAGATCCTATATAAGATATATAGATATATATATAATTAGTATTAATCCAATTTATATATTATATATACTAGGCTATAGTAGGATTCCTAGTAAAGACCTAAGGGTTATAGTTAGATATAGCAGAGGGTAGAAGAGGAAGTTAGGAGTTACTATTATAACGCATTTTCTAGTAAAGAGGTCGCTATACTAAGATAAAGAATATATATTTAAAGAAGTACCTCTTAAAGGAAATACTAAGAGCTTTGAGGATATAGCTTATAAAGGAGGGGGGTAATATTACGACCCCGAGGGTTACTTATATAACTGGCCTATATAGGCCGATATACTTACTAAGTAAGCGCTAGGGGTATATATATACCGCGTATATGAGATTTAGAACCTTAGCGATTAGTCTACTGAATTGTATGACCTACACTAGGGACCTCCACTCTAATTCGAACCTCCATTTTCAGGATACACTGGTAGCTAGTCCTAACAGCTACCCTTATAAAAGAAGTATAAAATATAAAGTATATACCTTATTAGTTACCTTCTCTTTAAATTATTATATACTACCTTATCTTCTTTAATATATCTACTACTTTACTTTCTTTATTATAGAAACTCCCTAATACCTCCCTAATTCTTTATCCTTTTATCCTTTAATATTTCTATTTATATATAGATAAGGATATCTATATAGGGAGGGAGAGATAATTATAATAGATAAAGGTCTATATAAGAAGGAAATATATATAAACCTATATAGGCTTAGAAAGGAATATCTATATTATTATATATCTATTTCGATATTGATCTATAAGGGGTTCGTTATATAAATATAGGTAGATAGATTTCCTTATAGTTTAGGACCCCCTAGGGGCCCCTCCGAGACTGGTAAGAATTAGTCTTGGCATACCATCAATACATTGTATTCCCTCTACAAAGCCCTTTGTATCTTACCCGGTTGACAGGCCGTACACCTGCATAACGTATACCTTTACATTCTTACTAGTCTCGAAGGGGCCCCTAGGGGGTCCAGAACTATAAGGAAATCTATCTGCCTATATTCATATAACGAACCCCTTACGGATCGATATCAGAATAGATATATAATAATAAAGATGTTCCTTCCTGAGCCTATATAGGCTTACATATGTTTTCCTCTTATACGGACCTTTATCCGTTATAAACCACCTCCCCTGGCCGGGCGAGCGTATGGAATATATAGGCAGCCAGGACATAGAAGAGAGATATGTCCAGATAGATAATGATTATAGTTTATTTAATTTAATGGCGTTGTGGTCGAGATAAATGTATTTGAATTCAATAGGTTGCATTGCCTGATCCACTCGCTTACCGATTACGTTAACTAGTTAACGAGACCTCACCGAGACCTAAGGAGACCGAAAGAGAGACCTACAAACTACATAGGAGATAGTGAACACCCAAATACATCTTTATACATGGCTATATTTGGAACCGTAACCTGTACCATTCTGCTTGCCAATCACCCTTGATCAAACTGGATCAAATTCGAGTTGGCAGGCCGCGGGCCTCTTTTTCTTGCTACTGCATCGCGCACTGTATCGTATATTAGGCGTAAAGTCAACTGCCGATCGATTCTCCCAGCCTTCGACAACTCCAATCTCACTTGAAATCTCACCGGCCTGTTTGTGATGGTGAAAGAGCTCCGGGTTTACCGTGACACATTTCAAGAATCCTTCCTGGCACCATTCTCGCAAATGCGTAGTGATCAGTTTATCCATACCGGAGCTGGAAAGTTGATAGAGTTTCGACGCAGCCGAAGCAGTGAGCGCATATGCGTATGTGCATATCGGGCCGACAGACATGTGAACCATCCTCTGCTGATGAGGAAACTCGGTGAATCTCCCATCATTCTCACGGTACATTGGTGATCCTGGAAGCGTCTCATCTACAAATGATGCTAGTTGCAAGGGGATATAGTCGCCGCAGTGGCCAAGCCAAAGGAGGTCCCACGAGTTTCCGTAAGGTGACGACCAGTCCGTGGCTCCCGTCACTTCTTGGATGAGGGGTGCGACTCGAAGCAACTGCTGCTTGATAGCAATATCCCAGTCTGCGTCATCCTCCATAATCAAAGCGGTGGACCACTTTTGCAACAGCATTTGCCGCCATATATTCAGATGGCCTAACCAACACCGTGCCTGTCCTGGGCCAAGCTCCCCATGCCGGCCATGGACCCGATAACCACGAAACTCGTCAACTTCAGTATCCGTCCAAACAGGCTGGGATGGCACGTCAATGTAAAGATTGGTGAATTCGGTTGCCTCGACGAGGCCATGTAGTCTCCAAGATGTTCCCGATGATACAACCGCAATCCTTTCGAACTGTAATATTGTGTAAGCAGTTTTGGTAATTTTGAGGATCCCCAAGCGTGGTTAGGAGTGACATACCCCGAGAGTTTCATTCAGTGGTTCAAGGTTGGCTTTCAAAAGGCTACGTTGAGCAGTATATTTCAGGCTCCCGAACAGGTAGTTGCCGAACAAATTCAATAGAATAATGAGGAATGCCGCTAGACCAGCGAGGTTCCGTACAGCGGGAATCGACAAAACCTGCTTTCGACCCATTTTTGTTTTCTTTCAAAATATAATATATGGGTAATATTCCGCGCTGATACAGAATCATTGGGTTTCTCCCTCGATTAATCTTGGTGCCTCTCCCTTTGAACCTCCATACCCTTTCCGCTTCAAGATTACTGTATTAAGGCCTAGGTCAGCTCAGCTCAGACTGCAGATAAGCTTGCAGGTAATCAATCAACCATGAAGGCTGGCCCAATTGGCCAATACATCTGCAGGCTTATAGAAGTCTCCATTTTCAAGATTGGAGGTCACCCCTAGCACGCAATTCGATATTTCCATTGATTACGCTCACCCCACAGTCATCAGTAATATTGGATTTTTATTCCAAAGCCCAGGTAACGCCATGAAGCATTCTTTATATAATTTGCAACTCTTTGCAAATTCGACTCTCAACTAAAAGCCAAAGAGAGTTATTGCAGCCTTATTTATCCTACTTCGTTCCAGAATATCTTAGGAATTCAATATTGCCAAAGGAATTTCAATATGAAGATCTCGATAATAGCCGTTCCCTGGCTTGGAGCTTTACTCCTCGCATTGCCTGTCATGGCCTCACCTACTCTACCCAATTCGGCGGCTCGCGATATTTTGAGCCATCCTCTCATTGCTCGGGAGCCCAGTGACGGCCCCATCATCGCCCGCGAGCCCAGTGACGGCCCCATCATCGCCCGTGAGCCCAGTGACGGTCCTATCATCGCGCGTGGGGAGTCATTTTAGGAAGATACCTTCAAATCCTCTCTCGTGTCACGAGGCTCGAAGTCTCCAACTTTTCAAAATACTTCATGTGTTGGAATTTGCTGAATAAGAGGGATAACACAATTGGACTTTGGAGCGAGTGATCAAATTGTGATGTGACTACAGTGTAGTGATGCGATGAAAGAGGGAGAGAGTTGTCAATTCCTAAAGGGCAGAATGCCCGACTATCTAGTTATGGGGGTTGGGGTCTGCCGCACCGGGCTGATGGTCAGGTGACCACCATGTCCAACAAATTGGAATGTTTATGTTGTCACCGGGGGATTGGTTGAGATATGGCGGTAGGGTCCCGTTGATATGTATGGGTGGGGTAGTCAAAACTAGATCGCTTTTATCACATCAACTGCTTTATCGTCAAAGACTTCATCGTTAACTGCTTCATTATCAAGGGGTTAAGTCCTATAGGAATCAAGTAAAGTATCCGATTTTTTCTGATCAAAATTGTTGGGTGTCCAGCAAGGCGGACACCAAGTGGGTCCAGATCCCATATCTAGATTAGGTACCTTTTCCTCCTCTCCTTGTCCGCCATCATCAGTCGAATACTACGCAAGTTGTTTCTCTCATTAAGACACTTCGTAGTCATCGCCATTAAAAATGCATTTCTTTCTACTATGTAAGCCGGAAGTGGGCAGAATATGACAGAAAACTCTGTACGGAGTACTGCTCGTCGCACCCAATCGGGACGGCAGTACTAGAAACTCAGGAAGCGGACTTATTCCTAATACATAACTGGAGTACGGAGTACGGAGTAAGTAATTCACCATTCCTCTCTCTCGCCGGGCCCCTTGAACCTTCTTTACCAAAAATACGGACTCTCACAAGCGAGGTGTATCTTTACTACTCCGTACAACATAGACAGACCATACAAAAGATACATACCCTACCACGACAGCCCGGCGGAGAACTTCACTAATGCATGCATGCCACCAAATAAAAAACAGTATTTTCACAAATCCATACATTGATTTTAATATGATGTTACGAGTGATCTCGACGGCCTGCGAGATAGTCGTTGCAGAGCGAAGCGACTGACGATCACATGATGGCCCATTAGAACGCTATTATTTCTGGCCCCCTGAGAAAACTTGGCCACGTGACATGTACGTACGTACGTCGCTTCGCTCCGCAATCAGGTTGGGATCCCCCGGAA
This sequence comes from Penicillium roqueforti, assembly GCF_015533775.1. Lineage (NCBI taxonomy): Eukaryota > Fungi > Ascomycota > Eurotiomycetes > Eurotiales > Aspergillaceae > Penicillium > Penicillium roqueforti. The sequence goes on from NW_024067596.1 coordinate 7,546, forward strand.
GTTGAAAATTAGGTGCTCTCAACCTCCTAATTTGGAAGCCGGTATATACTAGCAGTATATTTGATAATGCCTGGTATTGTTATTACTGCCAAGCTGTGGCTTGAGGCGTGCATACATTGGTCGAGTTCTGGTAGGGTCTAAATGCTCATTTTTCTCACATTAAGATCTTTCATTGTAAGTACGGCACTAATATTCTACGATATCCTAATGCATTATCAAAATTTGAGTCTAAGTTTCAGGGACGCCTTGAGAGTTGATATTCTATGCTGGGCGCGTAGGTAACCTCCTTCTGGTTGCTCCCCACTACATGGGTCATGATGGGTGGCAGACCCCGCATGCGAGGGTCCGTATTTTTGGTAAAAGAATTTCAAGGGGCCGGTTAGTTAGTTGCATGTAGTGCCCCGTTCCAACAGTCGGTTTACCTTCTAGTACCTAGTTAGTTAAGATTATCAGCCAGTTTATAATTCGCAGACAACCTGTGTGCGCTAATCAAGGAACAAAGCCTAGACCTATCTATCCGAGTGCGTGTTTCGAGGAAGAGTACGGAGTCAGTTGTTCCTCCGCATTTCAATCAAAATCACTATTAGCTATCTTCATCTTCATTCACATTGCATCAGACCATTTTTGGGAATGCCGTAACCGTTCACCTAAGGCGAAGACGAGGTGTAGGCACCAAACCATATTTTTCCACACGATTATGGGGCCCGTGCGCGGGGCCGCCGGACCAAGCTCCACTCGACCTAAGTACGTCCAATTTGAATAGCTTTTGAGTAGGTTAGATTAGGACCGGAGTCCGGATGAATCCCGTCGCGTGCTTTTACGGCTGAATATTTGATTTTGGTAGGCCGGTATACCTCGGACGCTATTTGTTCATTCTGTTACATTTATCTTGTCTACTATATTCAATCTGTGGCTGATCCTACGAGCTGTAAGCCTGAACATGAATTCAATCTTAGAACAACTTTCCTATAGTATTAGCTCATAGCAGAATTCAAACCAAACGCCCGTAAGACCGGGGTCGCGCTTTAGTTCCAATGTTCTTTTTTTTTGACTAAAAGTCACTTACCACTCAATAGTCGAGCTAAACCATATCCATACAACTGTGCAACCCTGGTCCCTGGTCCCTGGTCATAGTTGGGAGTTCTAATTCAGCTCATGACTCGTAGAATGTGATTAATCTATTCAAAACAAAACAAAACATTCACTCAAGTTCATGGCGTGACTAGAGTGACAGTCTCCGTCATCTCCGGCGGCAGGGCTAGCCACTACTACCAGGGCAGAAATAAGTCATACGTCAGCTACACTCGTTTTTGCTCAACTATTTACAGCTCAGTTGTTGGAAGACATAATTTATGGTCGACCAGGCTGTTAATGCAAAAAAATGTCAAATATGGCTGGAGGTAAGTGATTCCCACCGAATCCCGATATAGACTGTTGTAAGAAATATCCAGACAGTACGCAATAATGGCACAGAAGAATCGAGCCGGATTATTGAACCCCGCTTTAGAGGCACCAATTAGGTGACTTGCGAGGTGGATAGGCAGATCATTACAGACTAAGAAGCTAATTCCATTAGATACCTTGTCTCCTGGGAGGAATTTAATATGGACATATCCCCGCTCATCGGGAATGCTCTCAGACACCCACAAAATCCTTGAGAGAAACGGGCCTTAAGTTTTGAGTTGAGCAGCACCAGAATGCACGATACAGGGACGGATGGAGACAAGCTCGAAAAGAGGAGACGACAAAATAGGGAATCTCAGCGTCGATTCAGTATGTTGTTCCGCGGTTGAGTTTCATCATATGTATTCCATGGCAATAGATCCTAACCTAAACAGGGGATCGTATTCGGAATAGGCCTCAGAAGGATATCCAAGGAACTGCATTGCCAGGTCCGCAGCAGACTATCGCGCCAGATGGAATTTTCATGACTCCATTCGAGTTCATGCCCATGTCTCCAAATGCTTCCTCGGGTTTAGGTCCGGTTCCTAGAACAGATCTAACAAGCACTATGGACACATCTGGGTTCTCAATGCTATGGGATAGCGATGCTGTTCGGTCTTCTGGGAGTCCCACAATAGATTCCATTCCACAGCCTCCAGACAAACAACCAATTTGGTTCGATATCCCTGGGGGTCCTCTAACAATGCCTAAACAAGGGTTGTGTATCTCTCCTGCGAAGAACGACACTACTGGAACGGGTGCAGGACTTTCGAGTGACGCAGCGAGCCCTAGTCTCCATACCTCTCGGCCGTTCATGAGCGATCCAGGCAGTGGCCAGTTCTCCATGAATAATTGTTCGCCTCTTGTTCAGACAGGGCAATTATACGAGCCAAACTTGCCGAAAGAACTTGGTCGGGCTCCTCAACCTCAACCTCAAAGCCAGAGTGCTTCGAAGGCGGCTCAGCCTCGCGGCGTGCAATATGCACAACCCAGGACATTCTCTGGGCCCCGAAAGGTACTGATACCTCGTTTCGTTTGCTTCCTTGACGTAGTCTTTGTGGTGTTGTGCCGTTCCTAGGCAATATCTGTTCATCGGCTTACATTTATCCAGCCATCTAAATCCGCTACCGCAAACAGTCAAGTATACACGCCTTTCGGTCACTTGAAACGCCGAAAACCAAAAGGACGGCCGAGAAATTGCATGAAAGGAAAGATGGATATGATGATTGCGGAGATCCAAGAAATATACAGAGTAGGGGTTGTCATCGGGATTTTCTGTGAAGATCCAAAGCTCCAGCAGCATCTAGAAGCTGTCAGAAAAAGGTTTCGAGTCTTGACGAAAAGGAAACCGAGAAAGGAAAACGAGATTGTGAGCAGTAGTGATGATAGTCATGATGATGCGAATACTGGGGGGTATTCTAGTGACGATGATAGTGACTGGATTTATGAGGAATGATCAGAGGCAATGTTGACCCCTTATTGTGTAGAAATCGGTCCGTATTTTTTTGTAAAAGAATTTCAAGATAACCTAGCCTGTCGAGGTTGGCAGTATATTTAACAGAAAGGCGGTATAGAAAGGCGGTCTATCTAGGACCATTAGTCTGGCCCAATAATATTTCGGAGGTCCCATTTTACCTATCCTAATTAGGTTAGAGGACTTTGCCAGTAGTGATTTAGACTGTTTACCAAATGAGTGCTTGCTCAAGTAACTAACTAACCTACTACATGTTATATTGATAGTAAGGTGGTTACTGACTAAATACATAAAGCCAGGGAACGAAATGACTGTATAGAAGTGGGGCTTGCTGGTCGACATATATTTAGCAGCTTCGATGGCAGACTGTGCATTGTAAATAACCAAGACATCACGGATGACAGAATGTTCCACTTATGTCTCGGTTCGACCATGCACATGATAGTCAATATGGGTGTAGTATCAAGGTCAGCTAAGGCTGGTATGAACAGTTCTGCGTAGAATTGTCAGGGAGACGCGTTATCATGATGTGCTGATATAGTGTATGGTATATACTCACAAAGCTACCAACCCACCACTCAGGGAGAGTGCACAGCCATGGAAATGGAAATGAAGAATTGACTTGAGGACATACACCCGTGCTAGGTCCGAATATACACGCATACGGTGGATAGTAGTTATCGATGACGGCCGAGGTATTGGTTTGCTGACAGCACATATAGAACTGGGTTGCCTCGAAGTTAGGGTCAGAATCTCCGCTAACTTCATTCGAGTCTCTGGCAAGCTGAACCAGGAGGTCATCGCTTGATAAATTGAATTTTGGTGTGTCGATTTGGATATCTATTCCATCAAATTGGCCAGGGGAAGAGCCGGATGGTGCACTATCAGATAATCCGGTAGGCAGGGCATTGAGATTGTCTTTAGGTGCTGTAGAAAAGGCAGCTTTTGCTACAGCACACAGGATGGTAAGAATAACCAGACGCATTGGAATACACGAAGGTAGCCAACGACAAGACAACTAGATCTGGGACCAAGATTTTGCTTGACGGTTGATGTCCTTTTATGGATTTATAGTACCACCACGTTACACTATTACTATTCAAAACCACATCATCGTGAAATGTCGGACTAACACTATGTAACCTTGAAGTGACACAGCACTCTAAAGATTAGATTCATAGGCGCTGGTTTCACTAACTTAAGCAGATCTCGGCATAAATCGCAATAGAAGCGAAAGTAGACTTGAGAAGCTACCTTCAAGTAGGTCTAAATCTCGTATTTTTTTGGCTATCAAGGAGATTTTCTGAGGCTAATTTCGGCTAAATAAGTTCAGCGAATCACTTTAGGGCGATTGATTTTATGGGTCATATAATAAAGAAAATAAATTACTATTACAAGATATATAACTTGAACATGTGGAAGATCTAGAATGCTACGGGTCAAAAGAAAGATCGAAGACTGAACTATAATTTCGCCAAAAGTATCGAAATCTAAGCTTATATAGACACCGTGAAACATCGTACTAACACTATGTAACCTTGCAGTGTCCAGCTGACTGAATCGTTTGTTCACTTCCGCCCAACCAAGATATTTCTCCTCTCTAAGCTTCTTCTTCTGGACTATGGTAATCCTTTCATCATTTTCTTGAGGAACAAGATGTTTCGCATCGACTACATTCGTGCCTGCGCTTGTGATTACGTGGGTTTCTTCGTCTCTTGAGATATCCTTTGATACTGATCCGTTATTTATACTGGAGGGCGTGTGGAGGCATTGATACAAGGTACCTTCAAACAACTAGGACAAGAACTGTATTTGCTCTTCAATCGGGAGGAGAAATGATCCCGAAAGGTAAAAATGACCTTTTGGCGCGGTCATTCGCTTGGAAAACAGGTCGACTAGACCAGGAGGTATATCGGGGTATTTTTGGGATAGCAGTTTCACCAATCTCTCTGAGACCAAGCAGTTGAAAAGACTTCAGAGTCACAACACATTAGTGCGTATACACAATCCAGAAAAGCGGACAATAAGACAAAATGAACGGGGAATATTGACCATCCTGGGGTTAAACATGGGGAAAGATCACAAGATATCGTGTGGCTGTGGTGGTGTCCGTGCCCGAGAGAGAGAGAGCTATAGGTGCCTGTTTTAGGTAGTATTGATGCCTGAATGCCTGATTATCGCTAGAACCAAGCCCGCGTCTTACACCGCATATGTCAAAATGAAGCTTTTGACGCCATACAGATTTATGTATCACCACTTTTTGGGTTGTTTACTCTATTTTCGGTACGGATTAACTAGGCCCGGCCCCTAGTCTATATTAAAACTTGCCAGGTGATACAAGAATTTATATAGTATTAAAAGTTTCATTTTCATATTTGAGAGGATCAACTAACAGACCTAGCCCATCAAGGCCTCTGTAATAGTACCTAATTCAGGCATTCAAGCATCAATACTACCTAAAAAAGGGGTTTTTTTTTTGCATGGCAGGCACCTATACCACTACGCATACGCCTCATTGATGTCCGCTACGCAAATCTCCGTACCAATAGTGATATCAAACAATTCTTGACCTCAAAGTGGCAAACAATTACATAACACTTTCTATTCTGTGCACCATTCGACCAACATACCAAGACAAGTCGAATGGGCCTAGATGGAATAGTCGATGCTGCGGAACCCACATCTCTCTGAATACCTCCACCTGATCAACACTTGAACCACCTTGCACACACCTCAAGCAACCTTGAGGATCGTCAAGAATGCATATGACCACAAACAATTGACGCTACCTTGTGACTATCGAACGACGCCATATCTTGTGACAATGGCCTCAATAATGCGACTTGGGCTGAGAACAGCCATACTTAAAGCACGGCAACTCCTTCTCCAGGTTTGAAAACTGATCAAGTCGAACAAACAGTGATTTATAACAATCAATCTTTGAAACCCAGCACCGATACTAGCGACACGAAATGTCCTTGCCTACAATCTCCAGGATCAACCCCACTTCGGGGCCGACTACCGGTGGTATAACAGCGATAATTTCAGGAACCAATCTTGCTGGAGCCACCACCGTCACATTTGGGACTGTGACCGCCGTTCCCACTTCGTCCACCGCAACGACTGTCTCCGTCGTAGTGCCAGCTAACACAGCCGGCACCGTACGAGTGAGCGTTACCACCCCCAACGGTACCAGCACTTCAATTGTCAACTTCACGTATGCACCTATACGTACCGGATTATCCCTGGCGTATGGGGATTTCCTATTTGATCTGCCGCCGCTTTTATGAGGGTGCTTAGGCTCAGGCTCACTGAGTAGACGTCAGTACAGGCTCAGATCAGTGATCATGCTCAGATCAGTCACGTACAGAATGACTGATGCTCAGTAAGTGCTCAGTAAGTGCTCATTAGGTGCTCCCTGATTACTCAGTGATACTCAGTATCTAATCAGTGAGTAATACTGATGCACTCAGCCTACCGCAGACTATACCTAGAAGGGATTAGCCCCTATAGGGTTATCTATACTATAATAGTTAGTTCGTTAATAGCATTATTACTACCCTCAATTTTTGGAGTACTATATCTTATCAAGGAGATATATCATGACTAAAGGGTATAGGACGGAGTAGAGAACCTATCTATTTTATAATATTACTTATATCTTTCTTCTTTAGAGCGGCTCGAGCTTAAGATCTTAGATATAAAAGTAAACCATATAGTGGTATTAGTATATAATAATTAACAAATCTTCTATCTAAGCGTCTTTTATATTAATTATAGGCCGAAAGGATTTTTTTACTAAGTGCGATAAACTTGTGAAAGAGAGGTACTATCTATAGTAGGAAAAGAATGGTTATACCCCTAGAACCTATAAAGAGGAGGACTTAATTTAGGAGAAAGATAAAAGGCTCCCTAAAACTAACGAATTATACTGAGAAACTATAAACCTTTAGCTCGAGTAAGTTATATAGTATCTAAGTAGTAATCCTTTCCTATTTATATATTCTAACCTTCCTTTAGGTTTACTATAGATCTAGAGAATAGGTATAAATATTATAAAACTTCCCTTAGTTCTCCTACTCTAATATATAAGATAATTAAAGTATATATTTACTAGTACGTAAATTCTATTTAAGGGCGACTAAATGATAATAGTCTACCTACAGTAAGAACTGTAAGTATATATACCGAGAAATTCTTTAGTAGATTTAAATAATTTATAAGAACTAAAATTATCCTAGATAATCGAAAGGAAATAAAAATAGTTGGTTTATTTATAACTTCCTCTCTAAGATTATCTTAAACTTACCTAGATATAGTAGATTAAAAAAATTTAACTATAGATAGTATCGTTATAGGTTAAAAGAAAGAGAAACTTAACTTTATAAAGTAAGATTTTTTAAGAATAGTCTTATCTTTATAGTAGACTAACTACTAAACATTTATTCTAGGACTACTTAAAGTTATTATCTTATTTACTCTCTAGCTGTATCTCTTTACTAGAGTAAGAGTTAGAGCTTTTATACCCTCTAGTAAGGATAAATATAAAAGAGGTCTTCGATATAAAGTAAGGTATCTTTACTCTAGCGATATTATATAATATTAATCTTTATTCTAGTATATTAAGTTAGTTCTATTTCCTTTATCTATAGGTTATTAGGTAGTAGGTTAGAAGGTAGATTAGAAATAGCTTAAAAATTATTAATATAAAAAATATATAGTATAAGTTAGAAGGATATAGTAGTATATTTATTAAATATATAGGACTTTACTAATTAGTACTTCTAGATTTAGAATTAGTATTTAGGATAGAAATAGGCCGCAATTTATATTAGGCTATATTCTTCTCTCCCTTATATTAGTATATAATACTATTTATAGGGTAGATACTATAGATAATCTAGTATAGTTTAATCTTTTAAATAGTAAGATTCGGTTATAATAGAAGGAAGAATACTTGGATAAACTAGTTCTTAGATATATTATAGTGGACGGGCCTTAGGAGATACCTCTAATAAAATAAAAATTTTGTTCTTACCTATATCAAATTTTTACTACTATAGGGTACTTTAGTAAATTAGTAATAATCTATTATATATAATAAAACCTTAGGAAAAAAGTCGAAAGTAAGCCCCCTATACTATATAAATATAATAGATATAAGGGAGAGATCTTAATACTAAGTTTTATTATAGAGAGAAACGGCTCTATACCTATTAGTTAGATACTAGTATATTAGGGGCTAAATACTTTTCTAAAGTATTATTAAGCCTACTATTCTTCTATAGATATAGTAGGAGCTATTCTAGATAAGGAAGACTAGTCTAACTATATCGAGTACTTCTAAGGTTATATTTAATATTATAAATATAGCTTACTAGGTAAGTTACTAGTAGAGATTAAAGAGAGTATTTTAGAAAAACTAGATATAGTAGAAATAAGAGCTTAGATCGATTTATTTATATAGAACTATAATAAGAATTACCTTAAGAATAAGAAGTTAGAATATAGAAAGGCACTTATTTAATATCGCCTTTTTAAACTTAAGTAATATTAAATTCAGTAGGTATAGGAGAAAAGAGACCGGAAAGTTATTAATTAAAGAAAAGAAGAGCTAATATATTCGGAAAATAATATTTATATATATACTTAAATACTAATTATACCTAAGGTTATACGAATTATAACAGCTATATCCTCTACTAAAGAGCTTTCCTTTAATAAAAAACTTCTCTTTATCGAAGATCTATAGATATAGTATCTCTGTGATTTTAATATAGTATATCTCCTAAATAAAAGCCTAGTATAAGGCCTCTATCCTATAAAAGGTTATTAAATTAATATTATAAGGTAAGCTCCCTAACCTAATAATAACCTAGTGGATACTAACTCTACTAGCCTAAGAAAATATAATAGAAGTGCTTATATTTATAGATATATTCGGTATAAGAAAGTATTTAGCCTTTAAATATTAGAGTTAGAGATACAGTTTTACTATAAATATATAGACTAGTATTTATTAAGTTAATAGCGGGATTATTATAATACCTATCTCTAGTCCTAGAAAGCCTAATACTATAAAGTAATTATCTATCGTTATACTATTATCTGTCTTAGCTACTACCCCTTCTATTTATAGGACCCCGATCTCTCTATAGAAAAGTATTTATAATACTAGCTATAAAGTAATAATCTAAGGGAATATATTAAAAGACAGTACTTAGCTAAAATTAGGTATTATTAGATAAAGCTAATATATAGATATTCCTAAAGCTTCTATAATAAGTATAACCTCTAACTTTACTTATATAATATATATAGGCTTAAGGAAACTATATAGTAAAATCTAAAGCTACCTAGTAAGAGAAAGTGTACTTATAAGTTAGAAGCCTAAATATCTTTAATAGGTCTATAAAAGGGATATTCTAAGAAATCTCGATTTTACTATTACTTATATCTAAGTTATAAGTATAAGGACTATATACTAGAAGGGTCTTCTTTTCCTATCCTAGCCTTACTCCTATCTATTAAAGGGAATCTAGAATAATACTTAGGATAAAGTATTTATAATAAATATAGTATTAGTAATAGGAGTAACTTAGTAGAACCATACTTCTTAGAGTTAGTTTCCTTACTTAGCTTAGGGCTAATAACTCTTAGCCTTAAGGCTATTAATCCTTAAATCCTCGAGCTGCCTAAATTTAATAGTGATAATATACACTAATCTTATGATTAAGCTACTATTTAGCTAGAATCACTTATTTCCCTATATAAAGAATATAAGGTAACTTCTATTAGTAGTATAAAATAGCCGCAACCTCCTACTCTAAGCTTTACTAGTTAGCCTTCTAGATACTATACTATTACTAAAGCTAATAAGGAGAGGAAAAATTTGTAAGAATATCTTACCTCTTTACCTACTTATGACTAAGCTATTACCATAGAATTTAGCTGTGATAGTAATCTACCTTTATAGGAAGATAGTAAGTAAAATCTGCCTTATAATAACTAAGTCCCTCCTAGTAGCCCTTATAGACCCCTTACTAGAGCTAAGGCACAAACCCAGTCGCTTTAGTATTATTTAGGTAGTCTAGATAGCTATAACCCCCCTAAGAGGCTTAACGCAAAGAATAAATAGAAGTTATATGACCTACAGAGGAAGAATTTGACCCTAAGATAGATTAGGCCTTATTTCGCGGATATTAATATGGCGTTACTGCGATAGGTATGGATGGAATTGAAGCCTTCTTAGAGATATACTAGATCTTGGGCTAATTGGAACGGTAACTAAATTATTTCTTTAGTTAATAATATTTATATATACTGGAATTTTACTTTATCTGTATAAATTTACTATCAGCTGGTAGTCCGACCCTCTGCCGACCTTTAAACCCTAGACTCCTTATCGCACTATTGGAACTCTTTGGCTGTGCGAGAATAAGGGATTATTTAATAAATGGATCGCTTAGATACCTGCTAAACTATACTTGTCTATAAGGAGTAAATTTGGTATATTAAACTCAAGGGGCAAAACCCTATACTTTAAGCGTAGTAAATCTGAAGCATGATAAGTGTCTTTTTAGGTGGGCTCGCGGATATACCTTTATATTATAATCGATTTATTTCCAGTGGCATTTCATTAGATCTATCCGGAACATAGCTTTACTGGGCAAAGAAGACCGTTTGGGGCTAATAACACGAGCAACTCTTGGCTGTTCTTGCGAAAACTTAGTACAGCCAGCTTGTTACAATGAAACAAATAGTTACATTACAGTTATATGGTCCGCACCGCCATAGATGAAGAAGAGAACTTAGTAAGTAATTATGAAGAGGTAATGTAACGTACCATGTATGTTTTGATATGTATTTCTTCTGAGATCTGCTATTTCAATCATCCTTGTAACTTCTCAATGATGTTATATATATGAGTATAAAATAGCCTTATAAAGAAAACGTTGCCTAGATCAAACCTCATAGCACTCATATCGAAAGCAACCTTCAACTTCAGTCACTTGTTTAAAACGGAATTGCAAATTCTATAGTTGGTCTGCGGACAAAATCCTTGAAAAAAGGGTGGGTCGACCACTAATTTAACGTGGTTACGTAGAAACTTGCTCGTCCTAGGATGATAACATGCACTGCCAGGAGGCTACTGTGCGGCCCCAGGAACTTATTAGTACCCAGGAACCTCACTGGGTGCCCGGAGACGGCCTTCTTGTCCTACCTGAAGGTGGGGTTAATACTCCAGAATTCGGAACAGACGAATTCAGCGCAGGGATTATTGCTGGTTGGGTTACTCTCTGTGAAACATGACCCTATGAAGCAAGTTAAAGGTGCACTCAGTCGAGCACTCTATCCAGGCGAATTGAAACTTCTTGTCTAAATTTAAAGCCTTACTACTGAATGAACTTCTACTCTTATCGTTCGAATAATAATTTTCCATACATTCCCTCGGCTAGTTATGACGAGTAAATTCGAGTAGGCAATCGATTGAAGCGTTGTGCTTAGAGAAACTCAGGGATTTGAAGGTCGCACAGGCCACACCTGTTCGTACAGTATCACGGGAAGGGTGTCCAAAGATATTCTTATTGGCAATTTGTTTGGTAGCCTAGGATTATATCCCCGGATATCTTTTACGTCAAGTGATTTCATAGCTTCTTGCCCAGGACGTGTTAAACTCTCCATTCAGTTTCCGAGTTATGTCCGAAATCGCTCGGCCACAGAGCCTGAACCTCATCGAGGACGTCCTCGGTGACATCTTCCCATTGTCTGTTCATATGTTCCACCATGTCGGCATCTACAATGTCGAACTTGTGGCCAGCCCAGACTCCCTTGGCCAGATATGCTCCGCCCGTAATGCCTATTGAACTTTCCGACGACCAACAGATACTCATCAGAACTATGTGGCCAATGGTGATTCTAAATGGCAACGCGTCCTCAAAGAAATATTTACCGGTAGTTAAGTTCCTCAGGACTCGACTTTTGGGATTGGAAGGTTTTTCCATGACCGTGAGAGTCGCTGCTTTCTCTTCTTCGTAAGACCAAAATCCAAACGTTTTCTTAACGACATCGTAGCGGAGGGGCTCGGATGTTGCACCGCTCTCAGCGGAACTCAGGTGGAACTTGTCTTGTTGAATCGTGGCAGGGAGGTCGTCTGGATTTAAGTAATCCCCAATACAGATGAGCTGAGTGCCAGCCCACTCGTTTTCAATCAGGTCACGTAGTATGTTGGACCACGACGAAAAGAGCAACTCTGATAACTTCCCTCCAAATGACTGTGTTGTGTACTCGCGATTGGACGGGCAAACCACTAGCCAGTATTGGCCCATTGTTTGTTTCTTGAACGAAAATGATAGGATAGAATCCGTGGAAGTGGGAGCCGTTAAAAGATTAGAGCAAAGTTGAATGCTCGAGAAATGCTAATATTGGATGTAACTGGAAGATGGTACACTTGTGGGTTGGAGGAGGTTGTAATATGGCTGGCGAGGCGCTTGACCTTTGTATGTTGGTCACGATGGCGCCACTTGGCCCTGAGACAAGAAACAGAGATCGTAGGAGTTAGGTGACTCGGTTTTCGTATGTCCGTTATATTAGAGTCTCAGGTACGATGCATAACTCCTAGGAATCGGTGAGTGTTTCCTGGGAACACTATAGCTGTCTCCCGGGATTCTTAGGGCTCCTAGAAACCAGTCGCAGGATCCCAGGAGCAAGTAGTATAATCCTAGGAGCTGGTAACTCAATACTTTTAGGTAACTCTGTGTCGGTGATATCGTTATTTAGTGTACTGGCTGCAATAATATGCCCTCAAAAATAGTTAAATAGAAGCCAGTACCATAAAGAAATGCGCCTCCTAAGCTCCTCCGCCAACCACTTGTAGTAGCAAACTTGATCTCTAAATTATTACTCTGAGCCCTCCTTTTATTATTATCTGTATAGGTAGTCGTTACCTATACATTCATATAATCTGCTGAGATACCGCTTTTAGGACTTCTACTAGAACTACTTCTATAGATTGGTAAATCTATCGATAAGAAAGACCTTCGAAGTCTATATCTTATATCTTGGAAATCCTATATCGTCTTTAGTAAGAGCCTTATTAATTATATAGACTTTTAAGATATCCCGCTAATTTATTAGGCAATTAAATATAGAAGCTTAGGTATTATCTAATACTTTCTAGGTTAGGAAAAGGCAGATATTAACTAAAAGTTTTCTAGCCTTATACCGCTTATATTAGCTATAAAGTTACGGTACTTAGAAGCTATTAGTTTACTCTTAAGCTATTATTTAGTAAATATTATATAGTATAATACTTTAGGAGAAAGTACTTTCTCGATCGCTATTCTATATAGAAGCGTTAGTATTATCGAACGGCTCCTTAATATAGTGAATATTAATCTTAATAACTAATCACTAGATAGGATTATACCTATTTTAATTACACTAACCTATCGCTAAACTTATATCTTCTAACTTCTTTTATCTAATAAGTGAATAAATATTAATATCTACGACTATTATAGCTAAATACCACTATACCTAGTAATAGAGATTAGCGACTATAGAGTAATCTAAATACTTATATAAAATCCTTGAGTTAATGTTAACTATTTTAACTATCGATAGGAAACTCTGTTACTTCTAGTTATTAAAGGATATAGCCGTTTCCTCCCTATTAAAAAAAGGCTGCTTATTATTAAAGCCTTACTTTTAAGTCTATATATTAACCTTAATTACTAAGATAAGAATAGATATACTATAATATAGTATATAGTAAGTAATTCTAATATAAAATTAGTTAAATTCCTCTTATAGTAAATAAATCTAGATTTCAATTGTGCCGATAAGCTAGGCTAGATACCTTTAGTAAAGGCTATTGCGAATAGCTCCTTAGACTTAATTAAAGTCCTCTTCTAATAGCTAGGGCTTTATAAGAGCCCTTAATTTACTAATATATCTCTACTACTCTAGTTAATATATTATATAGGATAGTTTATAGCGGTTAAATTTCTCTTATAGAATTTAGCCAATATTAACTAAATAAGTCTATTAGGAATATTACTACTTAAGGTTATAATAATTATAGAGTATATCGATATTATCTATCTCCTAGTTAGTTCCGAAAAATCTTTGCTAATTAATAACTAAAACTATTACTTTTCCTTTACTATACTAATATTTATATTAGCTCTAGGTAGGGTTAAAATTATCAAAATATTATTAGAATATCCTAATATAAATATAAATATAGTAGACAACTAGGGGAGAACTTCTTTCTAATAGGCTATAGCTAGTAGGTATTATAAGGTTATATAGCTATTAGCTAATAGGTATAGTATAAAAAAGCGACTAAAAGATTCGAATAGCTAAATGGTATATACTATTACTAAGGAATGTAACTATAGGTATATTATAGTTTATCTATAAAACTTTTAGGGCCTAGCTACTTTATAGAAAGATATTTTAATTAATACTATATTACTCTTTAAGTATATATATAGCGATTGGGTTCTCTGGGTATAATATAATACTGTAGTAGTAGATTTTTCACTATGGCCTATTACCTACTGCTCGTTATTCTCTAGTAATAGCTACTAAGAATAGAGTTAAAGAGCTTATCCCTAGTCTAGGGGATTAGTAGTGCTATAGGGTTGTGCTAATACTACCTAAGCTAGAAAGGATACACTGCTATATAGTAATCACTAAATTACTCCTATAGTATAAGTATATGGTACTTAAGGCACTAAATCGCTTTGGCCTTTTATATTAGCTTTTAGGGGATAGGTAATTATCGAACTATACGACTACTTAATGGTTTTATAGGGTTCTAGACCGGCCTTATCGGTATAAGTTTAGATTTTCTAGATACTATATGGTGGGTAAGGCTATTATATAGAGGGTTTACTGTCTTAATGATATCTATTACTCTTAAGGTCCTGCTTTCTACTTCTAAATGAAAACTCCTACTATATAGGTATGGTCCTACTTGAATAAAGTATCTACGATACTAGTAGTTAGTAAGTTCCTTTTAGTTTAGAGGGAATGATAATTACTCTATTTTTCGCTCTATCTATATATCAAGTCTATATATACCTATGGCTTTGGCGATTAGAGGTCACGCGGTCCTTCTGGTAACCTTAAAGAATAAAACAGATATACCTGTATAGTTGGTCTCTTGCCAAGGATAGGTCCTATGGGTTATAAACTTAGAAATACCATTATCATTATAGACAAAAACGGCGACCATTTGCTTAGGTATTCTAGAAAACCAAATATCGCGAGTTAGCAATTCTCTTTATTTTGGCTGTAGTAAAGAGTGGTTAAGAAGGGTGGTTAAGATGAGTGGTTAAGAGGAGTGGTTAAGAAGAGTGGTTAAGAAGAGTGGTTAAGAAGAGCGGTTAAGAAGAGTGGTTAAGAAGAGCTGGTTAAGAGTGATTAAGACTTTAGCGAGCGTTGAAGGCTAATCGAGGAGCGTTTAGATGTAAATCTTGGTCATATACAGCATTTCCTCAATGCATCCGAGAGCACTCTCCTATAGAACGATTTAGCAAACAAACCCCAGCGCGCACTATTTTGCGCCTTAGGCGGTCCACTTTCTAGCGATGAGAAAAGTTGATTGCACCAGCTGGGAAATGTTGTCATTGCGAAAACCTCTGCATAAAAGTCTAAGCCGGTATGTAGAAATCTGCGGTGTACAACTACTCTTCAATCTCACGAGCCCGGCAATAAAAATGTATAGAGTCATAAAACGATAATACTTGCTCTCTCTTCTTCGAACCATTCGCGGATACCGATCAAAGGCGGAATAATACCCGGCACCCTCCTGTAATGATGGTAGCAACTTAGCCAAGCGTACGCATGTGAGTATGGAAACTAAGGTGCTAGCTTGCCGTGTACTGTATTGACATTCTGAAGTCATGCTCTGTGCCTGCTTCCGATGAACCCCAAATTGAGATGATGAGATCACTGTTTAAGGGTTATAATCCCACGTTCAAGCTCCATCCTCTTGGGTGGGAGGCAGAGTCTCTCCTGCATTTGAGCCCTACATAGCAGATGTGCTACTACAATAGGAAATTGTTCGGCGGGTACATTGCCCCTTGATGGACCGCATTCTTGCCGACAGTTGCAAATCAGCAGTCAAATATGTACTGGAGCTCTGACTATCTTCAGTCACTCCTCGGCCAAATTATTGGCGATCCCATATATTATTTAAAGTGCCGATGGGTTGAAGATAATGGAGCCTGTTATTAAAATCCTGTGTCTAAGGATTCACGGATAGATGGAGCGATATGTCTCAAGATGTTCTAAGATCTCCCTACCGGTTATTCACCTGTAATAGGACTCTTAAAAGCCGCAAGGTATATGCTATGCGCTGAATGCAGGCGTCATTCCCTGAACTAAAAAGTACGCCTAAAGATGGATGGACTAGTTATACGCCTAGGCCAGTTAAACAGAGGAAGCTACCTAAACTCAGTAAGATGGGTACCACTAGTCTGCTTTACCGGTAAACGGCTGGCCGACTAGTATATCCTATATAGTAGGTACAAACAGTTAGTATATACCATTTGATTACCGGTTTTTATATGCTATAAGAAATCGATAATAACTCTCAATAAATATACTCCCTATATAGTATGAATAGTAGCGGCCGGTACGTTAATAGAACTTTTTATTATAACCATTTAGCCTAATAATGCCTTATTATCTTCTAGTAGGACCGCTGACTACGAATGAAAATAAACCATGATACCCCCCACTCTGCTATACCTATCTTGCCTTTTTGTCCTATATTCCAACTTCCTACTAATAACTAGTATATATATTAGTTTATTAAGGAGTAGCCCCTTTACTATCTTAATAATAGCCCTCTGCTATATGATTTAGTATTAATATAAGAGAGATATCTATATTAGACTTATATATCGAGCTTAGAGCTATCTGGTTGTATCTTCTACTTCTAGAATTCCTTAGAAATTAATTCTAGCGATAGAGCTACCGATTATCGAATGTGGTCCTATTTGAATACATTTTCTAGTCTAGTAGTAGATTAAGTCGGGGGTAGCGATTCAGTAATAGTATAATTAGAAGGGTTGTCTTCTAGAATATATTAAAGCTCTCGCGTTAGCTTCTAAGTATAACAGAAAATCTGTTAGTTTCTATAATTAGTATAAATTGAAATATAATTGTAGTAGCTTTAAGGAAAGAGGTATTCTAAACTGAACTAAGAATATAACGGCATATATATAGGCAGATGTAGAAACGAATCCATTTGAACGGCTATAGTAAAGTAGATAAAAGAATATTATAACGGTTCTACATACGACTAAGCTGTAAATAAACCCAGTCATTTTATAAGTAATAACTAATGTATATAAATAAGGAACGATGTACGGTAAGCTCTGGTTTAGCTATAACTTAGCTGTACTATACCGCTGCCTTTATATCACCGCTTTCGAGGTATTATCGGAATTTCTACCGCTATTAGCTAACTCCTGTACTTCTAACTGTTTTAATAAGATATCAAGTATGACCTTTATTAACTCTGGCTCTTAGCTGGGTTCTTTAGTTCCACACTCCTTTAGCTAATAATCTACTACGCTGCCTAGAATTTGACTGAGTTTAAAGAAAATATCGGCTAATCTGGATATATGGCCCAGCTCCTCTATCGCTTGATTCTCGGTAGCCCTAGAGGCGCTTAATTCTTGTTCAAGTTTGGTCTAGGCTCGTTCTACCTGGACTGCCCGACTGTTGAGCCTCGCGAGGAGTCGAAGATATTCCTATTATAGAGTTAGATGGAGCTTGAAAGGGGTCTAGTAAGCCTACTATAGAATCCATTCTATTAGAATAAAGATAGGCACTAAGTTGTATCTTAATCGGAGTTACGAGGAGATAGGTCTGACGGAAGCACTAGGAAGCATACTCGAGTAACGGAGGTTAGGCTTATATATATAGCTCTATATTAATATTTAGTCTCTAACTAGAGTTTCCTTGGACTTCGAATGGGCTTATATCTTACGGGTCTTAAACGGTCTGTTTGAACTCTTTTAGACTATATACGGTTAACTGGGCCAAGTTTGAAACGGTAGGGAGAACCCGAGGTCTATATTGTGTAATGTAATGATGAAATCACCTGGTGCCTTATATACCTCCCGCCTATGACTATAGTAAGACTTTTCGTGCTCTCTAACCCTAATATGCCTATTTACCAGCTAGGACGGAAATGGTAAAGAAGATTGGAGTAGTATATACTGTTAACCCAAGACTCGTAAAACGTTTTCACATTTTCACAGAGAAACCGCTATGTACGCCAAACTGATAGCATACCCTTAGCTGACGGCGAGTAAACACAGCCAGCTTAAAGACTAAGGGAACCTGGCCTTTGCGATAACGGAAAGAACGATAAATGCTAAACCCGTAAGGGAAGGCCGACAGGGCCAGTATTGCATGTGACAGACTTAACGCATGCCATACGGTTGAGACTGAGCCAAATCGCGTACCCCGGTATATAATTTCTAATAATAGGAACACGGAAATTATATAACAGGGATAAATCTATATTAACCCATAATATATTCTCGATATCTGGTTAAGTGGCGGCACTATTGAGTCGCGACTGGTTCAAATATAGAGTAGCTTATGAGGTCCAATGAATCAGACTCTTTATTCACAGATTACCTAAAACCTACCTTTTTACGAACGTAGATCGGCGTATGATCCACTACTGTTGCCGCAAATATCTTATGGCGTATACCCTACTATAGATTGGCGATTATTGATAGACTGCTTGATATATCGGGAGGAGTGAGTAAACCGGAAATTAACCACTACCAGTTCCTACTTAGCGCGATACGCGCTGTCTAATAGAGCTTTTCGAGTACTTAGCGGCAGGAAGTCTGGGCTAAAGTATACCGTCTAGAGTAACCGAAAAGACTAGGTAGATTACTAATATATACAGATAGCGGTGGTTGGGTACTTAGCGAAATTGCATGGTCTAGTAAAGCTTAGGTAGTTTAAATGAGACTGGGATCTGATTCTAACGATAATGTTTATTGGATATGTGAATAAGTGCTACCTACTAATAGAAAGAGTACGCTGTCGTGATAATGTTTAAAACCTAACTGTAGAATTATAGATAATAAAGTAAGTTTATTATTGAGAAACCTACTGGTTAAGTAATGGTTAACGGCTGACTACCGACCCTTAATGTAACCATAGTGTAGAAATTACAGGATAACTATTATTGCGAGCCGGTTATTATGTTATAGACTAATGACTAGGTATCCGATCTGCTAACCTTATAATCCTACGGTGTAGATTAAGCGGCAGGGGACTAACTCTAAAACGTTCTAGCTACTAGCGTATACGCCGGAGACCTATAAGAGCTAACATTGTCTACCTGAACGGTTAATGCTAAACTTACTCTATCTTATAAAGACACCCCTTTCGGTGTGCTAACGCTCGATATACCTTCCTGTAGGACGATATCCGAAGCCCTAGCTGATACTGGTTATGGCAGTTCCGAGTCAGATACTGCTCTGAAACGGACTCAATACTGTCCTACTACTGGTTATAGTGGCCCTCTGCCAGGTACCTAAGGTATATCCCTCTATATACTATTGGTACGTCCGGTAATTACTGATCTCGTTAAAGTAAGGACTTACCCGAGTGTAGAATCTAAAGCCCTTTACTAGTAGTAAAGACCTCTAAACAAAAGTACTAGAGTGTTATTTATCGACGATACTTATAGGGTTTTAAGGACGCTAATAGAGAGCGGGATGAGCTCCTATAATTAGTACAGTGACTAGAGGTAGGAAAAACCTAAGCTATGGCAAAGATTTGCTAGCTGAGTGATACTAATGACCAGAATCTGGCTAGGATTTAAATACTTAAGTTCCAAATATCTAGTCTAAAATAATAATAACTCAACGCTATATAGGTTGGTAATACAGCTAGTAATAATCTGTTACCCATACTACTGGAGGTCAGCGGTAATTTTTAATATATGTAGAGCTAGCTGGAGAAGAAGATAGAGGTAGAGAAAACCGCAGAGAAAAATAAGCTTACATTTACTGGCTTCCCTGCTTCTGATATACTACAACCTTCCTAGCCGGTGTATAACGGCCAGATGGGTTCGCTTAGTACTAACTCACTTTAAAGCTATTCACTTCCGTTGACCAATCAACAAGCGCTAACACAAGCCAACCACCAACCGCTCCTGACAGCTAGCCAATATATACCCTAGTTTTGAAGATACTAGAAGTTGAGTTGGTTTATAGAGGAAGTGTACTATTATGGAGGTATTACGGGGTTGTTTATCTAGCTAGAGGGCATGAATCAGCAAATATCATCATCTATGTAGTCTGTGACCTATATAGTATATATAACGCCACCTAGATAGGTATAGTCTAGTATTCGATATACCAGACCGGAGATTGCACGGTCATACTCTCTTCCCTTAGGTCGCGCAGATCAAGCTTATACAATTCTCTATTTAATCTCATCCGGCCAACGGCCCTTTGGCGGAGATTATGGTGGCCCTCCGAATTAGGATGTATTAGCGCGGAAGATCGGTTTCGTGTCTTGTGTTTCAAGCTGTAGAGATGCCTGCCATTAGCCGACATTGTTGGACGCTAGTCCGACGGTAGGCTGAAAATCAAATTCCCCCTCATCCATAATACACTCGTTTATAGTACTTATTTTTGACTAGTGCTTCGTTTGAAGTATCGACAAGTTCGCAAAACGGCGACTATGTGATTATTCTGACACTTTATCAGGTTGTGCATACGTAATCCCGATCGCCTGGCTTTTCGACTTAAGCTAGGTTGAGTCTAGTGTCTGGCTCACGGAGCATTAGGCATGGCGCGTAGTCCATGTGTCACGATCTCGCTGAACTACCGCCATTGCGCTTGGGCAGATTTATGAGCCGATCAGAGCCGGTCATTGGACAGGACTTTGTGCCGGCCTGGAAGATCCGCAAATCCTCCTTTTGAGGCCAATGGCGGGATGTTGGAGAGCTTGTGTGGAGTCATCTCGATTGAGGGATGCTACTAGGTGAGACTATAGCCGCCTGTTATGCGATAATGATATGAATATGGTAATTTGAAATTGCTCAGTTGATTGAAGAAAATGGGATTTCCAGAATGTACTCCGTCGTCTCAGTATGTCCCTGCCCGACATAGAACAATTGACGCAATCTTGGCCGCCGGATTCAGGGGAACCCTCCGGAAACCAAACCAGGGCCCGATCCGCAGTATGGTGGAGCACATTGAGCTTTCCCCGGGCAAATCGCAACACTTTTTGCACTCTAAACGTATCTTTTCCAATTGCGTATAAGCCGGGTGATCTGCATGCGACCGTGGTTCAGACTGGATTGAACACCGCTGTTTTCATCAGGCCAGGTAGCCTTCAGTTCCCAGGGTGCTGTTCGTGGATTATCCTCCACATAAGAAGTCAGATTAGAATGGCACTGGGGAAGTAAAGGACACTTGCAAGATTGGGTTGATGCATATTGGCACGTCGATACTTCCTGGGTTAGGTATTATTCTTTTTATTATCCTTTTTTTAAACCACTTTTTCCTAACCACATTTGGACTAGTTCCTCACTGCGCCAAGAACAAAGCGATCGAAACCGGGCCGCAGCCCGGCCCCTGTCGGCACGGAACGTGAGCTTCTTACGTCCCATGGCATGCATAGCGCACAGTCCATGCGACATGATCTCCTGGATCTACCACTGATATACTGACTTCAACAATCACGCCTTCCAGCCTTAAGGGCTGTGAGCAAGAGAAACGGGGGTTATACTATTGATTGCGCTAATGGATTTGGAATCCAACCCCTGCCTAGCGCGGAAACCTCGGCACGCATGGCTATGGCTAATTTTGATGCTAGCTCGGATCCTCTGGCTAACGCTGATCGGGTAATAATAAACGGTTGGGACGAATCAATGGCCTTTAAAATTGACAGGTTAGGTGGGGTGGCCAACTCGGGGGTGTGGCCAACTCACTAGTGAATTACGTTAACTAATTATTCAGATGAAGTGGGCCGATGAGCTGATCAGAATAGACGACGAAGGAAGTCCTTATTTCTGGTATCTTTATGCTAATCTTGACTCCCCAAGCGTATCTCTCGATTCTGTTGCTCGATTCCTTGCATGAGTTGCACAATCTTTCGGGCGTCCGCTCGCGTTCTTTCCATCAGCTCATCTTGCTCACTTATCCATCGCAACCGCGTTTTCCAAAATTCCCATCTTTCCAATGAGAACAATGAGTCTCCGTGCCATAGATTGGAATCCCTCTTTTTTAATTTTTCGAGGAGAGAAAGGTCTCTTTTCCCCACAAACCCGAAGATAATGTGCCCGGCAATCTCAAAAAATGGAACCATAGCGTGCACATCAGCCTAAAATATGCAAGTCAATCATCACAAATGCCATCATGGCCTTTCATTCCCACTCACATTCAGCATTTGCATATAATCAGTAGGGCGACCAGTGTCCCGATAGCGGTGGCCTTGCCACTGCGGCGGAGGTTGTTGGGCATGGGTCCACGGATCCTGCTCGAGGGCGAATACGATCAGTCGCAATGCCACGGTTAACTCCCTGAGATCGGGAGATTCGGGAGGATAAGCGGCAAGAAAGTGCGCATAAAAAGCGTTGGCGCTGTGGAATTCAGTCCACCCGTAATAGGGATATGGGCCGTATCTCATCTCCCAACAGCCTTGGATGAAAAGGATTAGTATAGGGCCCACACTTCGTGACATGAGATCAGCTGCCTAGGAGGAACTCTATGAAGGGCAGGAGGATGTGCAGGCGGATATCTCCGAAATTTCAAGCCGTTATGCCACGGGAGCAAAGAAACCGGACTGCACAGCGTTGGTCTGTTAGGGGCGGGAGAAGAAAAAAAAAGGGCCACTCACGGGAGTATGTCTCCGACCAAATGTAATCGAATGCCTCCAAGGACCTCCAGGTTTCTAGTCGGTCCTCGAAACAGCCGGTGCGGATCTGCTCCTCGGTTCGTTCCAGCTGAGGCAGCGCGCGGATCGCCTCAATTAACTTGAGAATAGCAGGCTGGTAGCGCGTCATGTCGATAGCAGCATCCCATAATAACCAGGAGACACGTTCGCCTTTGTCCACGACGTTGTTCTGGCGCTCCTCGACCACGCGGCCCTCGTCGACGAGCGACATTAGTTGGCGAGCAGCATCCTCTGCTGCAATGGCATTGGCTGTGCCGAAGGTCTCGGCAAATTCTCGCAGGGTTTGAACTTCGTCCAGAGTCGGAGGGTCTTCCTCGTCCGGGTCCGGATGGGAGAAGCGTTCCCACTCAGTGTAGTCGTCTCTCATGGATGGCAACGTTGGACGCCAGTTTTTGAACAGGTGTTGCAGATGAAGGAGTCAGGGACTGTATCATTCGGCCTTTTTAAATGGTTCACGCTAGTGACCAATTCTGAAAGTGGATCCAAGTTCACCGTACAAGTCTAACTTTTAACCGGACACACGGTTAATCCGGACACCTGCCAAGCTGGCCCCCATCACAAATACTTGACACAGGATATTTCAGCCAACGCCTATTGTATATGAAGCGACGGGAATGGTGGGTTTTCAGGAAAGCTCTCTATCTATACTGAATATACGAGGGCCAAACACCGCTGTTCGACCTATATTCACAGGATGCACCACAGTTTCGAGACTCACTGTACTGCAGGTGCGCCTGGCTAGCGCGTTCTGATAGAAATCTTACAATCTACACGCGGTTTCAGGAGAGCGCGGGCCCTGAAATGGTCAAAACCTCTTTTGGAGAAATGCTGTGTTCTCCAAGGTGGGACATTTGCCCCAGAGATCTTAAGTGCTATCAGCGAGAAAAAAAAAAGGAATATGTAAAAAGGGCATTATCGGCCAATGCGCACTCGCGACATTCTCCATATGCATGGGTATGATTTATGAATTAGAAAACCATCCTACCTCGATCGGAGTATACTGACCAGCGTAGCCTAGCTCTAATCCATAGTAATTTATAGAACTCCACTTCGGGCGACACTAAAGAAAGTCGGGAAGAGGACTCCGAGACTAAACTGTATATGGAAGTGAACCATTTGCCCTGAACTACTGAATTAGTGGTCCAGTATTCCTCTACTTACACTAGTCGAGAGTAGAGCGAGAATTGAGGAAATGAGGGACACTAACACAGTAGTGGTCACCAAAAAGCGATAACCCAAACAAGATACTTGATTATCTTATTAATGAAACTCCGTGTCTATGCCCTAATCAGCAAGATACATACCGATGCTCAATGCTACATTTGTTGTTTTCAAATATATAGGCACGTGACAGACTAAGCCTGAAGGGTTTCGAGGCTCGAGGGCTCGGTTGGAGCTCCAACGCCACCGGCTAGAGTCTCACGGCCTCCCGAGGCGAAGCTAAGTATGCCAATCTCCGCAACGCTACCTAGGCTATCCAAGAGGGGAATTTTGGCGAAATTTTCTATGTGGCGTGCTATTGCACATAGCCTGTACTTATGACTTCTCAACAGCATTCGAAAATGAGAATTTGCCATACTACCTGTTTATTAAGATGGCCTTTTAACTAATGGTTTAAGGATAAAATTCCCTGGCATCTTATCATTACTTTGAGAGAAATACACCTGAGACTAGGGTAGCGATTAGCTTAATTGATGTGTGGCAAAGTACAATATTTTTCATCTGGCCTTCCATTTCATCTAGATAATTCCATGGCACTACCAGGCACTAACAATCTAGTCTACCACTGGACCTGTATTTCATTCGGTACCATCCTAAACAATGAGGAATACCGGAAATTGGTACTTAAATAGGCAGATTTTCATGTTTGTTTCTCGTAATAAGCAGTATCCGCGGATAAGACGGAAGTTAGCACGGAGTTGACTAGGAAAATGCGACCGAATTATGTATAAAAACCCATTGCTCCCCCGTCCAACCGACAGTGGGCTGTCTTTCTGATATAGTCGAACAATTGTTCCTCTCTGCAGAGGTATCGCAGTATGAGACTATCTTCTTTGCTGGCAGTGGCCCTCCTAGGGCACTGTCAAGTCCAAGCTGCAGCCGTTTTCGCGCACTTCATGGTATATCACAGCCCCTATCTCCTCCTACTATACGTAATGGCAAGAAGCTGACATGAATCACAGCTGATGAACGCGGAAAACTACACGGTGACCGACTGGCAAACAGACATCCAAGCAGCCCTAGACGCTCACATTAATGCGTTTGCGCTGAACATGGCTGTTGACTCCAGAGTTGCTGAAATTCTGCCAACTGCTTTCCAGGCTGCCCACGACAAGCATTTCTCATTGTTCTTTTCCTTTGACTACGCCGGGAACGGTCCGTGGAAAGCAGGTGACGTGGCCGCGCTCCTAGAGCAATACACAGCATCGACTGCGTATTACCTGTACAAAGGGCAATATATTGTGTCCACATTCGAGGGCCCTGCGCATGCAGAGGACTGGATCGATCTGAAGCAACAGTACAATGTCTTTTTCGTCCCTGATTGGTCTTCCATTAGTGCCAAGCCAGCTTCGCAATTGGGTGGTGGCGTGGCAGATGCTCTCTTCAGTTGGGCAGGTTAGCCGTGGGGCCCATAAGATATAGATACCTATACCGATACCTCTTATTATCAGTATCTAAACGAGTCTGGATTAAAGCCATATATGATGGCTGTTTCGCCCTAGTTCTTCACTAATCTGCCCAGTTATGATAAGAACTGGCTTTGGAGGGGCGATGATCTATGGTACAATCGCTGGGTCGAGGTTCTCTATAATCAGCCTGAATTCGTGGAAATTATTTCTTATAAGTTTAAGAAACCTTAGAGTATAACCTTGGCCTTATCTAAAAATTACCAGGGAATGACTATGGCAAGTCTCACTATATTGGACCCCTCTACGACTATGCCATAGAGGCCTTCACGATTGGGAAGGCCCCTAGTAACTTTGCCAAGGATATACCGCATGATGGTTAGCAATTGAATTTACCATTTTTAATCGACTTGTACACAGAAGGAACGGTAACGGTGACCGAAGAAAACGTCATTACCTAGTATCGTCTCTCCCCTGGTACAGCCTACGATAGTGGCACCACAGGGAACACTACTAACCAACTGCAGATAGAATTTGCCCCTAGTCAGATTATACAAGACCGTGTGTTCTACTCTGCTCTTCTAGTCGAGCCTGCAACGGTAACAGTCAGTATCGGAGGCGTCGTACAGGAAGGCTTATGGTAAAGATCATCTTAATTTAATTTTAAATATTCCAAAAGATATGACTGACATTATACACCAGGACCTGGGCTCTGGATGGAAAAATTGGAATTTATTATGGCAGTGTTCCTTTTATAGGAATAGGAGAGGTTATTATGACTATCTCCCGCGATGGAACTCAGCTTGCCCAAGTAACCAGCAAAGCCATCTCGTCTGCTTATACAGATGGGCTCTTTAACGCTTGGGTTGGGAGTATAATATCCCCTGCCGCTGTTTCCGCAAAGCCGCTATTGTCGATCTCGGAGCAGGCCTGTATTAACAGGACCGGTGTATACAACTTCGCTGGTCTCTGTGACTTCGCTTGCTCCTATGGCTACTGCCCAGTAACAGTATGTACATGCCGGCAAATAGGCAAGCCCCTAGCGGCTCCCAATTCCACAGGCGTTATCGGATATCCCATCGCCGGCGAGGATGCCAGTTATTCTAGCCTCTGTGCATTTAATTGCAACTTAGGATATTGTCCGAGCTCCGCTTATGGGACCGAGTAAGTCCCTCTGGTTATCCCCACCGTCTTAGACTTCGCACCTCCTGTATGTATTGCAGGCACTGGATCGGGTACTCTTACCGGCCTCTGTAGCTTTACGTGCAACTATGGCTTCTGCCTAATATATATTTGCACCTGCACTGCCCAGGGTAGCTTGGTACCAGCGCCGCCCACTATAGGTACCGGAGCCACTCCTATCGATGGGCTGGAGGACCATAGTCTTTGCAATTTTGCGTATAGCCATAGGTATTGTCCGGAAGGCGCCTGTGTTAAGGCCGGCAGTAAGAGCTCCGGCGAGGTCTATATTCCTCCGGGTATCTGGGATAACACGGATCCCGAGGTTCAATGCATCCTACCATACAAGATCATTTTACCCCCGTTCCCACTAGGCTCAACGACGACTATTCAGTTCCCTTCCATAGTCAGTTCTGTATGGACAAGGTCAGGCACCTCGACCGGCACAAAGACTACCATTCTTAACGTCCCATCACTGGTTACCGATAAGGTTCCCTTTTGGCCCGTTGTCATCGGTGCCGATACCTCCCCTACTAGATTTTATCCCCTTCAAAGCTTCATGCCGGAGTCGTCGGAGCTTGTGCTTTCGGGCGACGAAGCTCCCTTCTCCCCAGTTCCATCGGGCAGCGCAACGCCGGCACCCGTCTTCCCAGGGGCCCCTTACACTGTTACTTACCAGCCCCAGGCCACGAAGTCGATTTCATTGAGTGTAAATATTCCTTCTGTTACCTGGTCGAGCGCTAGTCCAACTGAATCCTGTACCAGCGGCTGTGGTACCGACAGTTGCAAACTTTTTGGTGGATGCGACTCGACAGACCCAATCGATGATTGTGGTCTTTATGGCTGCGGAGGAGGATGCAGCATTCAAAGCTGTGACCAGTCCTGTGGCGTCGCTTGCTCTACTGACCAACATCATCTTGACTCCGATAGCACCGGCAGCAGTGGAGGTGGTGGCGGCGGAGGGAGCGATAGTGGAAGCAGCAGCAGTGGTGGGAGCGCCGATGGCCAGCAGGCAAATCTCCCCATGGACTACGACGGGCCGGACGGCCTCGCTAATGGCGAGTGGAATCCGACGCCCATCCTTGTCGAAGATGCCGCGGCAGTCACGAGCGGAATGTCCGCCATTATGGCCCAAGGGACGCCGTGTTTCGAGTCCGCTTTGTCACTTTTGACTGCCTCGCAAACGGTACCCGCGGATCTGTATTCTACGGTTCATGCCTCAGCAACTTCCCTCAAGCAGTCCATGTCCACTCAAATCAGTGATTTGAAGGATAAGATCAATGCTGCGGATCCCGAAAACTTCCAAGCGGTCACTTCATGGTTTACCACCTGGCAGGACGATTTCAACGTCCGGGTTGACTCGATGATTCAAGGCATTGAGGAGCCCTACGCTGAAATCGAATTGCAAGTATCACTTGGAAGAGCACAAGGTATGAGACTTGCCATACCTGACAATCTGTTCTCATGTTTCATCCACGTTCATACTGACCAATAACAGACGATGTCGACATCTTCAGCGAAGCAGCGAGCATTGAAGCCAATGAAGATATATGCGAGATTAACCCAAATATGGGCTCTAGCACTCATCCCATTACCCGAAAGCGTGCAATTCCCCCATCATGCGCACCGGACTTTCAAGGAGACCCGGGCGAGCCTTCCAATGCAGCTAAGATACCGGAATGGATCGGCTGCGACACCCGACTTGGTTTTGAGTACGCTAGCAGCGCCGACATTCTCGGTGCGATGAAGCAGGGAATTAAATACTTCCTCTCCAATGCGAGGGGCGTCCCGCGCTCTGGTCAACCGGACTGGCAGACTGCCGCAAAGGCCGCATATCCCCACATTTACAGCAATAGCGACAACATTGACTTCTCTGATGAATGCATGAATGCCGGAGGTGACTATACTGGATTTATTGAGTTTCCTATCATGCCTGATGGGAGCATCTTGGAGGCCGGACGAAACTCTCGTATTGACGTTGGTGTACAGCGTGTTGTGTTCAAGGCCAAGGCGAGCAGAGACAGAGCCGCTACTGATTGGAGTTATCTCTATTGTGGTGTGATGAGCCATTTCACAAATCTCCTAGAGACGCACATCATCGATGGTGAGCCGAAGAGGGTTTTGCCTTTCAAACTCTGTGAGGCCACTTGCGCATCTGACGTGGTTGGGCAATGCAGCTGGATGTGGGCTTGAAGAAGCAAGAGTCAACCGAGGTGCGATTCGCAAAGATGGTTGGGACGGGAAAGGGCGCTCTCATTATCACAGACTGACTCGACTACGTGGTGGCTGTTAATCGTTTCTTCTTCTCTTGCCCGCACTTATTGCCCGCATTTCATTTCGCGAGATGTGAGGGTCCCACGTATACATAGAGATAGATAGCGTCTCTGGATGAACAATCAATATTGAGAACAACTATAGTTGACTCTAGATACAAGACGTAGCGCGGGGAAGCTACTTTCTTTTGACGTAGCGCGAGGAAGCAAAAGAAGGTAGCTTCCTCGCGTTCCGGGGAACCCATATACACTATGTGGGTCCCGCGCAGATCATCTCCGTCCATCTTGTATGCTTCATGTGTATCCTTGACAGACACGGGATCACGCCATGTCTTTCCAAGAACTTGCAAAGAGATCCATGATACCTTTAGTATTTTTGATAGCATTGTGATGCACTATCGGTCCTCAGGTTGTACAGTTACGCCAGATGGCCAAAAAGAGACAATATTTGATCGACAATCAGGTCCAAGTGCGACAGTTTTAGCACTGCGTCCCCGGGTCGTGGTTGACGCAGACATACTACAGAACCTCGGTTCTGGGTTGCATGCCATAGGCCCGGAACTATTGTCCCTTGCCTGTCCCAAATTTCAGCCCATTGTACTGAACGTCTAACCAACTCACAGCAACGGCGTTCGGACAATACTTTCGCCGAAATCCGGATCAGCTGATAAGCCAGCTAGCTCGAGTACCGGTATCCCTAATTCCTCTCTTTCTTTCGATAACCCAATGGCCAATACCAGCCCCACCGATTACAAGAAACTCTTTTTGCAGGCCGAAGAGCGAGAGAAGCAAGCCCAAGAGCGAGAGAAGCAAGCCCAAGAGCGAGAGAAGCAGCAAAGGGAGCGCAATCGACGAACGCATTTGCAGAACTCCTGCGCTTCTGCCACAGCTTACTTTCCCGACCGCTGAGAGTCGAAACATCGTCTCGCTCAACTACAGGGAGCATACCTCCGCCCACCGGAAAATACTGTCCCACACGACTATCATTATAGACCGATTGTTCAGCTCGACAGCAGAAAATATACAGCTCTGTGTGCAACTACCTGCAGCCAACCGAGGAAGCTCAAGCACGATTGTTTACCCCCTTGATAGCGCTTGAGGAGGATGCCAGACGGTTCGGTCTCCGTCCAATTAGCAGTGAACAAGGTCTCGAGAACTACGAGCGAATCGCCGTGGAAGATCACGTCCGTGATATAATTGCAGAGCTATATATAGTAGATCAGAGATAGTTGCCCTTACGGCTTAGCCGCCGGGCGTTAATAAATTGTGTGTGTGTGTGTGTATAAAGGCTGAACTC
The DNA here is from genome assembly GCF_015533775.1 of Penicillium roqueforti. NCBI lineage: Eukaryota > Fungi > Ascomycota > Eurotiomycetes > Eurotiales > Aspergillaceae > Penicillium > Penicillium roqueforti. Next base: position 37,807 of record NW_024067596.1, read on the forward strand.
ACTGTGATATATTCAAAAACAGTCTTTTTTTTTTTGGTTAAGTAACTCGGATGCAGAGGAATGATGAAAACTATTGTTTTCGGAGTAAGTGACTAGGCATATATATTCCCCTTTAAAATGGCATCACTTTAGGCAGAAATGCTAGGCCAAACGGGCGAGGCTTAGAATTCCTAGGATTAGAACGAAATAGCTATAGACATTTAGAGCCCTAATAATACCGATGAGCTCCTGGGAGCCCGCAGGAGCTCATCTAGGTATTACTGTTGATAGTTTGTCTTCGGTTTACAACCTACTTAGAAATAGCGCAAAAGACATGACATTATACGCTCAGAAACGCCTTCGACTTACACGCTCATTAGCGAGAGAAGTAGTTCATCGTCGTACCTGCTAAACACTGATTACTCTAGTTGTCTTGATACAGGGAAGGGCTCTAATCAAGGAAATCCGTCCAATCGCCCTCGCCCTGGTAGTAGTCCAAAGCCCGATTAGGGGATCGCCGGGCTGGTAAGCGAAGTATTCCGAGGGTATTCCCAGGAGCATAGGCTGAAATGGGAAAATGATGGGTCAGTTGAATAGCCCCACTGCGAGGTTTTCACTTGGATAGGGTCGAGACCGCTAGGATGAACGGTCACGTTGACTGCGCCAGTCCTTTTTTGATAGGCGATCTAAATGGAAAGGGTTACACGTGATAGGATTAGCGTATCGCATTTTAGTGATATAGCTTACTCAGGCCGCTCAGCCGTACATTCAGTGAGCACTCAGTGAGCAAATCAGGATACTCAGATAATGATCAGTAAGTGGATCAGGGTGCTCAGGGGATGATCAGGTGATACTCAGTGAGCAGATTACGTTAATTATATAATTGCCCGTGATCAAGTCAGGGTACTCAGGGACGTGCTCATTTTTACTCAGTGATCAAAAAGCGGCAAGAAGTGAGCACTAAAACGGAAAGGGAAAGGTCTTGAGTGTCAGGCATTATCCGGTACATATGTGGTTGCTCCTTTGCCGAGTCTCACCTCACTGTCACCAACCAGTGGGTCGATTTCTGGAGGGAACACGGTCACATTGACAGGAACAAACTTAGGATTTGTTAACTCTGTGACATTCGGCGGCACGGCTGCGACTAGCGTGGTAGCACTTTCCAACAACACGGTAGCAGCGGTCGTCCCCTCAACCGTGACACCGGGAGCTGTAGACGTCACGGTCAGTGATGCAGCTGGCAATACCAGCACTCTGACCGGGGGTTATACATACACTACGATATCAGCACCCACCGTCACATCTCTGAATCCCAATAACGGCCCTGCGACAGGCGGAACGTTGGTTGCGGTGACAGGAACTGGGTTTGTAAACGCCACGGCCGTGACTTTCGGCACAACTTCGGCTCTATCGTACACGATTGTTTCGGGCACTTTGATCAATGCTGTTTCTCCGCCTGGAACTGGTACAACTAATGTTTTCGTCACTAACCCGGGCGGAACGAGTGCGGCTGATACTGGCAATGTTTGGACTTGGAATCCTACTCCAACCCCGACTGTCACGAGTTTGTCCCCAGTCAGCGGACCATTGAGCGGCGGTAATGTCGTCACGGTGACCGGAACGAATTTGACTGGCACAATATCAGTCACATTTGGTGGTGTTACAGCGCCCTTCTTCGTTGTCTTGTCAAGCACTGCCCTCAATGCGACAGTCCCCGCGTCGACTGTCGCCGGTACGGTTGATGTGGTTGTTACAACACCTAATGGATCTAGTCCAATCAACCCGGGAGACCAGTATACTTACATTGCTGGCCCCGCACCCACAGCTGTGGAGCCGTCGGCAGATCTCATAAGTGGAGGTACACAGGTTGCGATCACAGGAAGTGGTCTGACGGGAACTACGAGTGTGCTATTCGGAACCATCCCTGGTACCGCAATAAATGTTGTATCCGACTCTGAAGTGGATGTGACTACACCTTCGCATGCAATTGGGACAGTACCAATTACGGTGACTTCTACTGGAGGGACCAACAGCTCACTGACCTTCACCTTCGAGGCTCCGCCGATTATATCTACGATCACCCCAGCCTTTGGTTCCACTGCAGGAGGAACTGCAGTTTCCATCAGCGGCGCAGGTCTGTCGAATACAAATGAGGTTCTGTTTGGGGCCACACCTGCTACGGCCCAAGCAATCATTTCGGACAACCAGCTGACAGCGACCTCCCCTCCTGGACCGGCCGGACTGGCTCCTGTGACTGTCGTGACTGATGCTGCTTTTAGCGATGCCGTGCCTTTCACTTATTTGGGCGCTCCGACTCTGGCAGCGCTGAGTCCTACCACGGGATCTCGCCTTGGGGGTAATAACGTAACCCTAACCGGGTCCGGATTCACTCAGGCTACCGCAGTGACATTCGATACCTCTGGAGCCCTATTCACCGTTGAAGATGACGGCACTATCACTGCTGTTGCGCCTGCGCACGTCGCGCTTGGCGCCGTGCCCGTGACGGTCACAACCCCGGGCGGCATCAGTGGTCCCCAAACCTACACCTACACTTGATTATTGAGGAAGGCCCAGGAGAAGGCAGAGACCAAAGGACTTGGCACGACTCAGAGATGTCTTATTGGGGTTTTCAACGAGATTCTCCTGCTGAAAGGAAATGATTTTTATTTACCACCGGTAGTTTAAGCGTACAACACGCTAAGCTTTGATTTTGGGGCGAGCAAACGTTTTAACAACGTAACAAAGCTAACAAATTGGAGCAAAATTCGAGTTTTCTTTGCAATTATTTTCTCCAAGTATGCAGATTCACGTACGCCATGCTTTAGGGGCATATATTGGCTATTAGCGCGTGAAATATCCGACATGAATAGTCTAGGGCCATGGGGCTGTCTCTACGATTTGATAGTAATAGTTACTGGGAGGAGGATGAACTAAGTCATGATTTAGACGGCTTCCCGGTAGGAAAGTCCTGAATACTAGGAGGAATTACAACAGAGCATTACAGCATTACAGTAAAACAGTCCATATCTAGTGGCTGTTATAGTGCAATGTGCTAGTGACCCAATTGGGATCGTCTCATACGATGAGCTAGCTGATTAGGAGAAAGGTGGTGCTTGGCTTGTATAAATATTCAACATCATAGTTATGTATGCACGCATGAGGTGTGGTAGGTGTGGTGTGTTACACGAAGTACATTATTGGTTGATCTGGAAAGATCATCGTATTTTAGATTCGATTTCATCACACTGAGATTGTATTTCCATATAAGATCAAATCACTCGCAATATTCAGAAGACTATTCATAAAATCCAGAGTCCCTATTGTATAAGTTCTAACAGTGCCGAACACTGCAGACTTGTGGGTTTGTGAGCCTTGTAGACGATGCAAGGGGGTTGTTTACTCTAATTTCCCGGATGTGCCTCGACGACGGTGGCTTGCATGCGTCGTACAACATTGTAAACCCTACCTACTCACCATTTGATGTGATTGATATGCACTAGGACGATCATTATCTCATTTTATTTAATAGCTAACCATCTTCCTTGATCCATCTCGCTATTCTATATATTATCAACTCTGGGCAAGATATGGATACAGTGCGCGAGTCACCTCTGGGACAGCTTTTACGAGAAATCACCGGTAATAGGATTCTACTTTATCCGGAAGAAAAGCCGGGATTTGTTCCATCGAAGTCGGCAGAGACAAAATACCAGATTGAGTCCAAACAAAGTCTCGACGGCAACTCTATTATAACCCCAGCACTGACTTCAGACTTCCCCCCGGATGTAAATTCGGATGGAGCACACACGCGAGATGAGACAAAGAATATAGTCGATTGGTACGGACCAGACGATCCAGCAAACCCGAGAAATTGGTCGTTATGGAAGAAGAGATTTGTTACCTTTCAGATATGGTACAGACCACCTCGCATTTTACCTCTATGCTCACACAACAGTTTTTCTAAGCCTTGACAGTTTGTACACGTTCGCCATCTATTCTGGCTCCTCAATCTACGTTCCAGCTGAACCGTAAGCTCTCAATCCAACAACAAAACTTTCATGGCGACTAATTACCCAACAGCCAGATAATGGAACACTTCCAAGTCAGTCAAACGAAGGCTTCATTGGGTTTGGCATTATATGTATTAGGCTGTATGTTCCTACCATATCTCTCGCAGGATAAGCCCTAACGCTTCGGTTCCTACAGATGGCCTTGGTCCGTTGCTCTTCTCGCCCTTAAGTGAGGTTCCATTGTATGGTCGCAATATCCCATATATTACCTCCTTAATCATCTTTGTCATGCTGTGTGTTCCTACCGCTTTGGTGGACAACTACACCGGACTTATGGTTCTTCGACTTCTCCAGGGCTTTTTCGGAAGCCCTTGTCTGGCAAGTGGTGGTGCCTCGATGACAGATATGGTTCGTGCAACAATGCCTTTTAGTGTAAGAGGGTGTATTCCTCTGCTAGAACTGACAATCTATCGGACTATAGTATTCGGATATCTACCTACCGCTAGGATTGACCAGCTGGGTTGCTGCTGCGTACGGTGGACCAGCTCTTGGTCCGGTTTTGTCGGTCTTTTCAATCGCTAAAAAAGGGTGAGTCAATCGATATTGCATGCATCATACCAGTGGCTAACTATTAGTCAGTTGGCGGTGGGCGATGTGGGAAATTCTTTGGCTGAGTGCACCCATCCTTGTTCTTATGACCGTCTGTCTTCCAGAGACATCGACCGATAATATCCTCCTCCGTCGCGCACGGCGACTACGCAAAGTTACTGGGAACTCGAACCTTTTCTCGCGGTCTGAGATTGTGCAGAACAGCCAATCATTTTGCGACATGCTCCTTGATTGCCTGATAAAACCCGTCGAGATAATGGTCAAAGACCCAGCCGTGCTATTCGCCAATTTCTATACATCCCTCATTTATGGAATCTATTACTCCTTCTTTGAAGCGTTTCCGTTGGTTTATCCGGCCAAATATGGGTTTGATGCTACGGATGTTGCGCTAATCTTTATCTCGATTATTATCGGCTGTGGGCTTGCAATTGTTGTCTATATTGTTTATCTTCATACCCGTCTCATGCCAGATCTAAAAGCCAACGGCCAACGTGCACACGAGCATCGCCTGGCCCCTGCTCTATTCGCTTCTTTCGGGCCACCGGCCGGACTTTTTATTTTCGGTAAGCAGAAGCACCCCGTTCAAGGCGGCGGTTTAATATGAACCCAGAGACTAATTTTCATGCCGTTTAGCCTGGACTACCAACGGAACTATCCATTGGGCTGTGAGCGCCTTCGGTATTGTCCTATATGCAGGATCTATCTTCATTATATTGCAATGTGTATCTGTATACCTGCCGCTTGCGTACCCGAAGTATGCAGCTTCTCTGTTTGCCGGAAATGATATCTCACGATCTGGTGTTGCGTTTGCGTTCATCCTCTTCTCTCGATTCATGTTCATTGACCTTGGAATTGAGAAGGGGGTGACTCTGTTAGCTGGATTGAGTATCTTAGGGATTGTAAGTCTCCTATGCGACAATTTGGTACATTCCATGTGTTAACTTATACCCCAGATTGGCATGTTTATTCTCTACTTTTCCGGTGCAAATCTCCGTGCTAGATCTAGCTTTGCAGAGCATAGCTGAACAAGTCGTGGCGATCGCTTTCGGTTCTACTTTCGGTTTTCATTCAAAGAGTTCGTAGTTTCGTCTATAATATGAAGCATTTGGTCTCACTTTTTAATCTAAACCCCAAGTGCAGAGCGACAGGGAAACGAGAGACTTTCTCGATGCATGCTGACTATCGGATGACATAATCAAGCTCTAAATCCATGGATGCCTGATTGTGCCTGAATATGCCTGAATCACATAACGTAATTCACAAGCGAGTGACGCACCCCACCTAAAACGCGTCTATGGTTTAGCACTTAGTTAATTCAACCACCCACCATGCCACCAATTCGCTCTCGAAGCTCTCAAAATTCAATAGAGCAAGAAGGCAGGATCTTGTTAGCTATCCAGGCTATTAAGAGTCAAGAAATCAGTTCTATTCGTGAGGCAGCACGCCGGTTCGACGTGCCTGAAACTACGTTACGTCGCCGTCTCCGCGGTATTACAAACCGCGCGACTTCTCGCGCCAACTCGCATAAATTAACAGAAATTGAAGAGGAATCTCTTCAGAAATAGATTCTCTCTATGGATTCTCGCAGTTCAGCCCCGTGGCCCTCTTCGGTACGAGAAATGGCGAATATTCTCCTCGAATACTGTGGAATAACCCCGGTCCTTTTAGTTGGCGAAAATTGGGTTACAAACTTTATTAAACAGTACCCTACCCTTTCCTCCTAATTCTTAAGATATTATAATTACGAGTATGCGAAATATAAAGACTTAAGGATTATTAGAGAGTGGTTTAATCTAGTTTAAAAAACCATTCTTTAGTATAGAATCGATCTAGACGATATTTATAACTTCGACGAGACGGGTTTTGCTATAGGATTAACTATAATAGTAAAGGTTATAACTAGAAGTAAATACTATAGTTAGAGATTACTTTTATAACCTAGAAATCGCGAGTAGGTAACTGTAATTAAATATATAAATATAGCGGGGTAGGCCCTCCCTCTATATATTATTTTCAAAGGTAAGGTCTTCTTTAAATCATAGTTTAAAGACCTTCCTAGCGACTAGCGCTTTAAAGTTAGTCTAAATAGGTAGATATTAGATAAAATAGGCCTTCATTAGCTATAAAAGCTCTTTATTCCAACTACTTCTTCTTATACAAAGGGAGTATATCGGCTTTTAATACTCGATAGCCACAGAAGCTATTTAATACTAAAGTTTAATAAAATTTATAAGTAAAACAATATTATACTAATTTATATACTACTGTATTCCTCTTACCTTTTATAACTACTTAATATCGGCTGTTTTACGGTATTAAAGTAGGTATATAGTCGGCTAGTTAAATTAAAAATATAGGTTGGGATCAACTATATTAATAAACTTAACTTCCTCGAAGTATACCCCCTTATACGAAATAAAGCTTTTAAACTAGAGATAATCAAAAATAGCTTCTTAGCAGCCGGTTTAGTACCGTTTTTACCTAATTAGGTCCTTTTAAAGCTAAATATTTGTCTTTAAACACTAACTCCCCCCCTAAGCTGGGATAGCGATTAGGACCTAAAAACACCGTTAAACTACGTTTAATTATAAAAGTAAGCTTTATCAATTAAAGCATTGCTTTATATAAGATTAAGAAGCCCTCCGAGCCCGCTTAATTCAGCTATTAACCAGGTTTTAAAAGCCTGCTAGATTACTATACAATCTACCGCACTTCTTAAGAAAGAAGTAAGCGATTTACAGGCTGCCAACGAGAAGCAGAAGTAAAAGCATACTAGATCCCAGAGGTAGATACCTTCTGAAGAAGGCCTCTCCGTTTAGGAAGCTTCTTAATTGATTACTACGCCGGTGGAAGTAGCTGAAGCACCCCCCCGCGCTCAGCGAAGAAGGCCTTCGCTACCTTTACAGCTAAGAACTAGGGCTTTACTAACGTGCGGGCTATATAAAACTCAGGGCTATAGGAGAGATACATGTCCAAATAGATGATGATTTTAGTTTATTCAATTTAATGGCGTTTTGGTTGGGATAAATACATTCAAAATTAATAGGTTGGGTAGGGTGCGTCACTCGCTTGTGTGCGTCACTCGCTTGTGAATTACATTACCGCTTTCGACGCCGCTAAATTGAAGCTATTCCTACCCTACAAACCATCCCTTTCTTCGAATCCCTAGCGTTGAAAACCGTCCCGGCCGCATAAACCATTGAATTGAAGCTATTCCCACCCAAAACTGGAGCCCTGGAGCTGGAGGGCTATCGGATCGAACACTTCAACCAATTCTTTTGTTCTCATCTTACTCTCTCCACATCCTTGTCCCAAGAAAGAATGATGGTTATCAACTACGAACAGAAACGTCTCGGTTCATAGGGATGCTGCGCTCCCTGCTGCGCTTAACCATCGGATGTTTACTTTCAAAGCCTCCAGTCAACGAATACGGACGCGTCAACTTATTTGCACATCGTTCTTAGGCTTGACCCCTGCTTATTTGGGCTAGTTGCCACCTAGTCGCCGGATTTCAGTTGCGCGCGATGACTTTCTATAGGCTGACGCATGGCAAGACTATCCAGATCTGACTGATATTTCTGGATGGGGTTCATGACAAGTTTTATGGTCTGACTACGTGGTATCAACACTCAATAACGGAATCAAAACAGACTGGAAGTTTCAAAAGGAAGGGGCAGCACGATCTTCACTGCATCGATTGAGGCTTGCGTTTCACTGCCTACATACCTAACCATCGACGCTACAACCTAATTTCTGTTTGTTTATTGGCAACGTCACTACATCGAGTACATAGAAAGGCTTGGGGTAGGTCATCCATACCGGTTGATGACCCAGTCGAGATTTTTGCAACATGGTCTATAGATCAGTTACCCACGCGAAACAGCTTCGGAGAGCGATATCAAATACATACGACCCGTTCTTCAGCCTCTACCATAATGTCCTTTCCTATCAAATCAATCCCTGTTAGAAAATACAGGCCCACATTCCTAAATTATCATCGACCAATGTTATCGCTTGAATGTCAGCGATCAACAATTCCACCACCGAGGAATCTCTCATTCCGCGATCGGCATGCCATCGCCGAACAAACATTCAGTCACAACCATTATTATTAAGAACCAATACCAGAACTCCATTCTCACCTCGAAATATCTGTCTGCCTTGATTTTCCTTTCCGTGGCCTGAGCTTGGGAATTTTTACACAAATCAGCAATTGGATAGGCAGTCGATCGTGGTTTGATTGGTATTCCAGCCCTCGGGTGAGTATGTACATGTGTCTGTGGTTAGAATTCCACACGCGGCATTTCATCGCTAAGGCCTCTATCTAGAGGATAGGCGCAACTAATATCCGTAGCCCGTGTTGTTAAAGTTTTTTTTTTCTACTCTACTCGTTGAATCAGTGTGCGTCCCATCTTCAACTCACTGCTTCGATCGAATACATTGACATCCTCATTGATGGGACATACCCACACCACTTTCACCACTCGATTTACAATTGCATCCTCATACATCAGTGGTTGTTTTCTTCTCAGCCGGTCCGGCGACTATCCCTTCAGTCATCCAGTCGACACCACGCAACAACCAACGCATCCACCAACACATCCACCTCGGTTCGATAGCATATCATTATGGCTCTTGTTCGAGACCCATATTTCTGGAAACGGTTCTCAACTGCAGTCCACATGGACGAAGAGTCAAAAGCAATTGACCGGGCACAAGCAAAACAGGATGCGTAAGATACCCTCATCTCCAATACATTTGTTGAACCTCAACTCACCCCCTGTAGGGCATCATGGCTTACCCGCGAAAGAATGAAGAGCAAGCGTTCGATCATTTGCGGCTTCATCATTTTTTTCGCCGTCGTGCTCGTCATCGTTGTCAGCGTGGTCCTATGGTGGCTTGCTAAGAACAACTGGCTCCAGCCTCATCCGGATACTGCTCAATAACCGGCTTTGGCTAGTGAAGCGTTTTTGATTTGATTTGAAATTTGGCGTTGAACTGGAGTTTGCATGGCATTGGAGATATACCCGCCCCCCATACGGCGTTGGGCATTTTGCTTAGATAGCTTTTATATAGAACTGCATACCATAGACAATCTTAATCCTCTATCTCATCAAGTTATCTCGTCTATCTATGGCATCTAATCTATGAGGCGCATGCACTTACCACAATAGGCATAGCGTGTCTGGGCAGTGGCTCCTTATCTTTTCTGCGGAGAAATTGCCGCTGGCATCTGGTGGTCGGTGATTTGTCCGATATTTTGAGGGTTTCGAGATCAAAGCAGACCTCACCCAAGTATAAAGTAAGTCTACATACATATTGCCCATTTCCGTACGACATAGCTAGATATAACTGTACAATCAAAACAGCCCTGAGGGTTGGTGTCCACGGCTAACCTCGGTGCTACCCGTCTAGCCGGGTCATATCGCATTCTCCACTTCTCCACTTCTCCGCATCGTATAAAACCCCCCCCATCTTCCCCCTCCTTCTCCTCTTTGTATCACACCGACATTATGCTTCCTCCATTTGACTATTTCGCCTACCGTCGCATACGGTAAGCTTGCCTTTCTCCTCTCGAGCTTACATGATCCGGGGCTAATATCTACAGGAACCATAAACAAAGCGAACGAGAACTCCGCTTTGCAGGTCTTCCGCAACAGTATCAACTCCCCATTTCCGACCAGGACCGGAAGACTATCGACCAGCCTATCGCGCAGCTTGTTCACGATGTCCACGACTCGAATGTCTCCGCACTCGATGTCCTCCGCACCTATGGAAAGGTAGCCAAAAGGGCTCATGAGCGAACCAACTGCGTCACCGAGCTGATGCTGCCCGAGGCCGAGTCATGGCTGCAGTCAGAAATCAACCTGAAGGGTCCGTTGGCTGGTATTCCGGTCTCGTTGAAGGATTCCGTTCACGTTAAGGGATTTGATGCAACTGTTGGATATGCTGCTATGGCTGGAAAGCCTATCTTGGAAGATGGGCCTATGGTGAAGCTCTTAAAGGACGCCGGTAAGCTTATGGCTCTTAAGACACGTTCGTTGGGAGCTGGATTACATACTGACTTTCATAGGCGCTGTCCCATACGTTAAGACTGCTCTGCCAATCACCCTGCTCTCTTTCGAGTCAGATAACGGGCTTTGGGGTCAATGCCGCAATCCACATGTTCCAGCATACTCGCCCGGTGGGTCAACCGGTGGAGAGGCAGCGTTGCTGGCGCAGGGTGGCCGCATTGGTATTGGATCCGATGTTGCTGGATCGGTGCGCGTTCCCGCCGCCTGGAGTGGTATTTATTCGCTCCGCTGCAGCACTGGCCGCTGGCCCAAGGGCGGCGTGAACACCAGCATGCCCGGCCAGGAGGGCATTCCTAGTGTCTTTAGTCCTATGGCCCGTACGTTGGATGATTTGACATACTTCACTCGTGCGATTATCCGTATGGAGCCCTGGAAATATGAGCATACTGTGCACCCCATTGCCTGGCGCAGCGAGGTCGAGTCTGAGGCTCAAAATAAACCTCTTCGCATTGGTGTGATGACCTCCGATGGTATGTACCGACACTCACCCTGATAGTCAAAGTCAGCCCACTTACAAATCTCTAGGTGTTGTCCCCCCAACCCCGGCTATTAAGCGCGCCATCACAACAACGGTAGCCGCGCTCACAGAAGCCGGTCACACAGTCTCAGAAATCACCACCCCACCCACAGCAGACCCCTTCACGGGTCTAAATCTCGCCTCGCAACTTCTCAACTCAGATGGCTGCCATCACTTCAACGTCAACCTCAAGAGCTTCGAACCCTCCGACCCAGGCGCCATCCAACTTACCCGCGTCGCTAACCTCCCCCGTCCACTCCGCTATCTCTTCTACCTCTACGTGCGCTACATTCGCCGCGATAAGGTCACCGCCACTCTCATCCGCGACTTCGGCCCCAAGTCCTCCGCCCAGGTCTGGACCCTGACCGCCCAGCGCGAAGCGTTCCGCGCCGCCTGGCACAAGTGGTGGGACGCCGAGCCCCAACAATTCGATTTCATTCTGTGCCCTGTCAACGCTACCCCGGCTCTCCCGCATAAGGCCATGCACGATGCCGTCTCCTCGTGCGGTTACACCTTCCTGTGGAACTTGCTCGACTACTCCTCCGGTGTTATCCCTGTCGGCCACGTAGACCCTATCCGCGACGCCCTCGACGCACCTTACAAAACCGTCCTTCAGCGTCTGGGCTGTGACAACGGCATCGCGCGGGGTGCATGGAAACACTACGACTCGGCCAAGATGGCTGGCCTCCCCACTGCCGTGCAGGTTGTCGGTCGCCGCTGGGAGGAGGAGCATGTCCTTGGCTACATGGCTGCTGTGGAGAAGGCGTTAGAGCAGTATCATGATCCACAGACCAGTGAGAGCTGTCGATATACCCTGTTGGAAATTGATTAAGTTGGACTAGCCTGGAATGCGTTAATTCGATGGGGAGATCTTCCGGACTAGTCCGGAGTATATTATATTATCCCCCCGTTAGTGCATGCAGCCAGTGATGTAGCTAGATCGTATTTGGTATAGTCTCGTATGCTGTCAATAGGATGATTGGGTTCTTAGCGGCGTCGGAGCCGAGACAATGAAATCCTTCGAGGTCGAGTTCACCGTTCTTCCCGAATATTTAATTCTCTCTCCTTTTTTTCTCGACAGCTCCAATTCCTCCAGTGACGGGGATAAATGCAGTGTAACGGCGCTATGCGTGGTGATATGCGGGGGGCCTGTTGACATGTCTGTGGGGATTCTCTTGGGTTTTCGTCTCCGTCGATCTGCACGGAATTCTCGTCGATCTGCACGGGAAAGGCCTTTCGTGCCGAATTTGTGTGAACTCGACAATTCGCTATTTCTTACTTCAATCGTTTATATCCCCACACACATCCTTTCCAGCTCCGTACTCGGACTAGCTAAATATTAATATGTTCTCGTCGATCGACGGGCCAATGCCAGTGGACCTGTCACCTGAGTCTTAGTCGATGCAGACCCTACCTGATGTCAGCGCTAACCCTAACCATGCCATCACATATCATATATCCCTCATGTCAGGCGTCAAACCCCACGCTGATTAGCTGTGTATTGTCTAGACCTCTCCACTAGCCTTTCTTCACGTACTTTCTCGGTGCTATACGTATATTCTTCCTGCAGATCTTCGGTACGGCAGGACTGAAGATGAGGGGACGTCGGAGTCAACCGGGGCTTTACTGTCACAAACTGCGGGTTAGCGGATCCGAGCACGGTGTTTACAGGTGGGAAATTGTAGCTAAAGGAATTTCTGCATTCACTAGGAGGAATACATAGTGATTGTTAGCCGTTTCGGCCGAGGAGACTCGTCACTCGAGGTGTGAATGGAGTACGGAATACGGAGTATTCCGTAGATAACCAGAAGGCCGCTGACTGGACTCATAATCAAGCACGTATTGTCTCATATTCCGGTTGGCTTGCATCAGAGGAACAATGAAGCTCTATAATATGGGGAAAAGGCAAACGTGGAAAAGAAAGACTAGGTTAGCATGTAAATTGCATAAAGAGGCTAAATGTAACAATTCAATTACAATGTGCTTCTATATCAGACATAATGAATAGTATTTCCAAGTATCTACAACATAGACTTACTCCGTCGAATTCACTGGAATTGCCACTCCAAGATGATTAACCTCACGATCGACGGGGTCCCACCTATCAGAGCCACTTTTCTTTTCCCTTCTTTTCCATAGGCCTATCAAAAAAGGTCAAACCCCGTGGGAATCATATTTCCGTCGAGCATTGACGCACTCCGTATATAATAATGTAGTGATATGGCAGTTCAACGTACCCTGCCACTACCACGGATTGTAATAGGAATTCCCCTCGAACAAAGACATCTAGACCGCGGGGGATATAGAATTGCAACGGGGACTGCTTGTACCGTAGAAGAGTGTCATAGCATCCATGGAAATAAAAGAAGCTGTGGCAATAGTCTGACATTCTATGTGTCCACTATACTAGGATTCCCGGGGAATGACTGGGCCCAAGAACATTGAAAGGAGAACCCCCTGTTTGGCAATCTTATTTCAGGATCGACTTCGTATTGAACGGCTATTCGGAGTCCTTTTCCTTGAGCTCTATGAAAGGAGGTCCTCTTCAGACAGAATAGATCAGAATACTCCGTGCAATATAGAGTCACTATACACATGCAGAAGACTCCACCACTGTCAGAATGCACGTACTAGTAATAGAATCCTTGAATCAGAGCCTGGAAGCAAATAATAGAACCGAATTATCGAATATAATAAAAAAGGAGTATCATAAAAGTAAAAGTACGCGATTGATCTGCGGTCACGGGAGCTCCCAAGCTTCTTCCTCTTTACCCTTTTCTTCCCCACTCCCAAACATCTTCGAGGCTGTCAAAAGTCACAAAAAATTGTCAAATTTGTCTGATATGATCTACATAGGGCTTTGCTGTCAATATCAATAACCGATCACCTTGTTTAAACCTCCATTTGAGCTTCAACCTCTTTTCCCCTTCGGAAAGATCATGCAGGATCTAGCTGTTACATATATCTCTCACCGCTTGCCGAGCCGGTGATGTCGTCAAGAAAGAAACAGAAGAAGGATAGCATTCATTTTGTCAATGCTAGACCCGCCTCCGAGACCGAACGACTGAAAGCCCAGCGTCTGGTGCGTGCCCATGTCGGACGCTGGATTTCAGAAACAAAGGACCGATCCGCAGGCGAATCATCCAGTTCACGCATCCGACCTGTCCGCGCCTTACCCGCCGTTGCGCACGCCGGTCCCGGTCCTGGTCCCGGTCCCTCCTATACCCTCGTCTCGCGTCCCTCGAGCTCCCATCGGGGGAGCAACCCCGGTCAATTCACCTTTGCGCACAACTCCCGCTCCAACCAGGCTGCATACCGAGACTCGCCGTTTCCGCCATCCCAGGCCAGCGATAGCAGTGATAGCAGTAGCAGCGACGATGCGAGTACCGTGACCACGTTCTCCTCGGAGGCGCTGGCTGTCATCCGGTTCAATGATCGCTCTTCTCCTGAGCGGCTTGAACGCAACCTCTCTGGAGTCTTCGACCCCTTTGCAACATACCCCGCCCCGAAGAGCTTCGAGCCAGAGATGATCAATCTGTCAGAGCGCTATCTTACGGGTGTTGTGTGGCCGGGACTCGCTCCGCGGCCACTGAATGTCAGAGCTGCGGCTAATAAATGGTTTGATCTGTCCATGGCGGACCCGGCTTTATTTACAGCCTTCATGTTTGGCTCGCTGTGTCACCTCCGTGTACAATGGCAGAATAACTGGGTGCCGGGTACCGTATTTGGTCAGAGAGAGCGTCGTGCGCTGCAGCTGTGTGAAATGGAATCGATCAAGCTGATCAACCAGGCTGTTCGTGACCCCGATCGCGCGGTCAGCGACGCTGTTCTCCTCAGTGTCATTTGCATGGCTCATCATCAGGCAGAGGAGAAATTGGTACAGCAGCACCGCAGAACACCGTTTAATCCGCCTTTCCTGCGACTACAATGGATTGATGTCTACGGCTGTCTGCCACCGAATATGATCCATATCAAAGGACTGTTGCAGTTGGTCAAACTGCGAGGTGGATTGCCAAATATCCCCACAGAGGGTCTCGCCGCGACAATTTCCTTGTATGTCTCGGTTCTTTTTGGTTTCTTACTGACTGCCCTTACTGACCACTCATAGCTCGGATATCATGAGCTGCAGCGTCCTCTGCGTCCACCCATGCTTCGATTTCTGGCCCCTTGCCGATTCCCGATTAGGCTGGTCTGTCCAAGAAATGCTCGGCTTCGGCCCATCAGACGTCGACCAGGGATTCGGCCGTTTGCAGGAAATTGGCGCCACCCACCAAATGGCAGAAGCCTTCCAAGCGGTGCACACTTATATCGGGATCATTAAAGCGAGCCTGAATTTCACACCAGATACCTCTTTGCTCGCCGACCAGCGTAACCTGACCCAACATACCCTCCTCTCCCTCTCTCCAGCCTCAGACATCTCCACCTTTTTCTCTCATCCCACGCGTGCCGCCACCTATGAAGCCTGCCGTCTAGCGGCACTAATATTCGGGGTCGGCGTTCTCTTCCCAATCCCCGCCCAGAATACTCCCCTCAGTACCCTGGCGCGCCTTATACAGGCCGTCCTCTTCAAACCCTCGTCCTCAGAGCTGTGGTGTTCACCATCCACACGCGTCCCTCTCATCTGGGTCCTGACCCTCGGCGGTATCGCAGCGAACGATGCTCCCGAGCGCGCCTGGTTTGCCTCTGCTCTGGGAGATGTAACTCGCAGGACTGGCTTGAATTCATGGGCCAGCATCAAATCCGTCCTCGCAACTATGTTATGGTACGAAGCTGCCTGTGACCGCGCTGCAGAGGATCTCTGGCAGGAGGGCGCTAGTAAATATAGCTATGCCATCCAATGAGCAGCCCAATTCCCTCATTGGGAATCTCTCCGAACCTCATGAAGCGCGAATACACGCGCTTCCTCCCAGGATCTGCCGTGAGCTGCAATGACGCAGACCAGCCTTCTTATCACCGTCCTTCGAATCTCATTTTCACTATCGTTGTCATCCTCGGTTTTCTTTGAAATGGACATACAAAAATATATTGGGCTTGTATCATCGCAATCACCAGCGATATTAACTTGGACAAGGGGCATACATAGATATACCCACTGGGCATATCGATTTTGCGTAAACCTGCCTAAACTCGCCGTGCTGTGAAACCCGAACACTGTCACAAACACTCCCGGGCCCGGGCACTACTCTTTCTTCCTTTTTGGATTGCACTGGATATAATAGATCCACTCTTGGGTCTGGATCTGGATTATAATATGCCCTGGCATAGGCTGTGGCTTCCTCGCGCCCTATTGTCGTCTTTGGATGTTTGGGTACATCTGTATATAGTACATCTCTATTTGGGTAGCAACCATTCGAGATATAATACATAACGTTCTAATGTTCACGTCTCCAGATTTCATATTCCAGTCTTCATTGCTATGGTCCTCTCGTATTAGTGCTTGTAGGATTTCCCTAAATATCCTTAAATCTCCCATGTGCCATCCTCATATCCAATCACATTCACATTCATAATCATTCTTAGATACTTAATACAAACAAGGCGCCTCCGTCATATCAAGCCCATAAGATCAAGCTCCATACACTCTCCCAGGTGTTTCATTCCTCAACAACGGCTCCCTCTCCCTGACATCCTGATGATGCTCACCGTCACCCTTATTCCCACTCAAAACACTCGTCTGATAAGCAACAAACCCAACAAGTGCACTGCCAACCCCAGCAACCAGCACCGTAAGTCCAACATTAACAGGCACAGGATCTCCCCTCCAAACCCTCAACGTAAGCGCATCAAGTCCCGCCTGCGCAAAATTCCCAACACCAGCAAGACAAATAATAAGCCCGTAGACTTTCCCAAACGTCGCAAACCCAAACACCTTGGCCGCGTAGTCCGATACAGCAGTGTAATAGAACGGTCGGTACAGCACGAAGAGAATGATATTCCCATAGGCCGCGGTCGGATGCGGTATACAGCCCAGCACGCCGATGACGGTCGCCGACACGACAAGGATGAAGAGCACAGTGCGCGTCTGGAATACGTCTAGGAATGTGCCGATGAACGGCACGGAGACGAGTCCGCCGACTGGTAGGAGAATGTCGAATGTTGTGTTTATTTGTGCGGCTTTCTCGGCCGAGAGCAGGTAGGTGTATTGTGAGCGCAGCGTTGCGACAAAGTAATTTATGCGTAGCATCATTAGAACAGTGAAGGCTGTTATTAGTGCGAACCATGGTGTGCGTAGTTGGTACAGTGCGCTATGGCCGTGGAGCACGCCCCATATTCCGCCTGGTGTTGGATGAGGAGCGGTTGGTTGTTGGTGCGTTTGGGAGGGCGGTGTTGGAGTGTCGTGAACTCCTGTGGTGGTATTTACGTCGAGCGAGGCGTCGATGTTCGTGTGGAAGATGGAGTCGTTGATGCCATTGCCGGAAATTACGGATGCTGTGCCATCATCTAGTAGACCTTGGATCTGGCTGACGATGCTTTGGCGACGGAGTCGTCTGTCCATACGCTGGCGCTCGCGCTCGCTGCGGTCATTGACCGTGTCATCTATGCGATCGCGCATCTCATCTACGACCTGTGCTTCGGCTTGTTGCACGAGTTCGCCGGCGGTTTTGTATGATGTTGACGGCATTATCAAGATCTGTGCTGCGATGATGAATACCGGCACGATGAGGTATGCGGCGAAGAAATTGTCGATTGATACGACGCCATGCGTGTGCTCGTTCAACAACCTGAAAAGCAGGAATAGAGCACTCGAAGCGTCGAAGGCGCCTGTCAACATTGATAGGATCAGGCCTGATCGTTTGGGGAATGTATTTGATAGATGGAAGGATGGGATGAAGACGAATGGCCCGCCCAGTGCTAGGAATAAGTAACCCGGGATGTATCCATCGAATGGAAGCTTGTTGGCTGTCCCAAAAAGTACTGCTCCTATGGTGAGACAGATACTGCCGATGATTCCACTGACTCGTGGTCCATACGTGTCTAGGATTGTGCCTACAGGTAGGGCTGAGACATTGGTTACTACAGCGGCGATAGTAAACATCAAGTTTAGCCTGTTGCGTGTAAGTAAGAGTGATCTTCAACCACGGGGGAAACATACCGAATCTCTTGCCCATAGCATACATCGACATCTTTCTCAAGTTCCGCCTGGGAGCAGAGGTCGCGATATACTTTCTCTCGAATAAGGATGGGCTTGAGAGCTGCAAAGCCGAAAACAACCCCGGCCGCCAGAAAACAGTATACGACTGCCGTGCAAACCTGGGCTTTTATAATGTTAACATGCCACTGTATATGAAAAGAAGTATAATGCGAGTTCGATCAACCTACCAATCCTCCTAGCAGCGCTCACTTCATAAGCACCAGTAGTATCGGCCCAAGGCGGCGTGCGAGCAACGGTCGTCTCTGAATCATGCGCAGTCCGCTCAGCAGATCCCAGTCCCGGCACTGGAGCCGGACCCGCACGTCCTTCGGGGGTAGTCGTCGGAGACAAGCCCAGAAATGAGGGCCCGAAAAACGAGGATCGATCCTCGTGTGGATCCTCTGGGCTTTCATTCCAGCCTGGCCCCGCATACGGGTTGAAATTCAGTCTGCTGTATGTGGAGGGAAATGAAGATGAAATGGATCCCTCGGGCAGATCCTGGTAGGAGTCGGGGTCCGAATCCTCCGATCCAGGGTGGCTGAGGATGGCCGCGGGGTTGCGTTCCCATCCTTCAAGGAAGGAGATGCGATTTAGGGACATTTGGCATTATATTTTGGGATTGACTCAGTTTCACCACAGTAGTGAACGGAAACAGTTGTTTAATTCAAGCTTTTCAGGGGCTACGAGACCAGCAGGGAGCTCCAAAGATAAGAAACCTCGAAGTTGGAATAGCTTGGTTTGGGATATGCATGGATGCCTTGGATTCAAGGCTTGGAGGTATCAGTTTCAGGCACCAATTTCAGGCACCACATGACTCTCCTTCCTCTCTCTTGTCTCTCTTCCTCTCCCCACACAGTTCATTCTCCTGTTCCTGCTCCAATTCAACCGTGGATTGAAACTTCTGGTGCTGATCAAATGATGAATAATGCAAGTGGCTTTTCGCCCCGGAGCATTTGGCCGAAAGAGGCAGCTGGTAACAGAAAGCCCCCCACATATGCAAATCCCATTTGTCTGGTGTTTGGACCGTTTTTAACTTTATAGCATCGGGAGGTGTGGGATCGTCTGTTCGGCGTACAACATATTGAAGTGCCTCTGAGATCGACAGGGTTTCCACGGGTTTGGAATTAAAATCTCATTTTCATCGAAGATCCACCGACAACCAGGATTGATCAAGGCCTGGTACTCCTACCTCACACGGAGATTGCCGGCGCACCTTGTCATGGGATGAGAAGGTCCCTGTGAGTGATCCATGTCGGTCCTCCGTACCATGTGGCTGGACCGTACGGTGCCTGAACCAGGACCGGTGAGGCCAATCGGCAAAGGAGACCCCGAACGACTTCAACACTAACCTCGTTCTTATTTTCGTTTCTAATTTCGTTCCCGTTGCTTGTCGAACGCTTTGTCTTTTTATCTTGAAAGGTTTTAAGTTCTGACCTGACAATCAGCCCCGGATTTATACCGATTTATGTCCGGATACCTTCTGAGGGGGTCTTTCGGAATAGGTTCTCTACATTGCAGACACAATTGACGGCAACGAGGCAAAAGGAAAAGAGGCAAAGAGGATAAAACAGGCCCGGTCAAACTCCTCCGTACCGAGTGCAACTTCCAATGTCTCGGCCAACTATCATGCCGAGAACCCGATTCCGGAACTTCCATGACATGTCACAGGATCTTTTCTTAGGTAAACGATCAGAATCTTTTCGATGAAACTTAGTCTGATATGTGGGGAAGCCAGCCGCCCAACCACGACCAACGCCAGGCTGCCTAGACTCCCGTGGAAATTGGACCTTTTTCAGACCCGTGATGAGCTCGGATATTGAACGTTTCCACATTCGGGATATGGTTTGAGCTAATTTCCAGTACATTTGAAACCCGCTATTCGACATTTCAACCACTGTTAGCTCTAAGCTCTTCGAACTAATCTCCAATTAAAACGTAGCCGCTGGTAAACCCCAAAAATAATACGCAATCCGTTAGTGATCTGCCAAATTTTCGGTCCCCACACCATCTCGCCTGGGTGGGCGTTGGTTAGTCTCCCAATAGACATCATGGTTGAGTTTGATAGTCGGACTGGCCGACTTACCCTATTTACATATCTCACCCTCGGGCCTGGTATTCCAAATATGCTTTCTGGAAGATTTCCTTGTTTGCGATTGTACTTTTTGACTGCGTAATGAGGGGATGGTCAGTTCTTGTGATTCGTTACGCGTACTCGACCTCGACTAACCCGTCGTTTCAGCCTCACATGTCGTCTGCGCCATCTGAAATGTACGTTGCCTACTCCGAATCTCTGCTCTCGGCACTAACAGAATTAGGTGACAAATCCGGTTCGAAATGTCTCCGCTGTCAACGCTCTGGTCGCGAATGTGTGCCGGCCCCCGGCAAATCTGAAGAGATCTCTTTCCGACACGGCCAGAACCCATCCTTGCGAAAGGGGCCTCCAAGATATGGCGAGAGTGATCTTGCTTTCCCGGACGACCAGGTCTGGGTTGAAACGTCCTCCAGCTGTATGTGGAATGTTCTCCGCGTCTGTTTCCTATACTGATTTCTTGTAGTCCACTTCAAGGACGAAACAGATCAGACGGCAGCGGAATACTATGTTGTACCTGTGACAAGGCAGGCGTCGACTTCACGGTCATCGTCTGAAAATTCCACGCCTCCATCGACGATGGATTATTCATTGGCAACTCCAACCCTCGTCCTTCCTGCCTTTGCAGGATCTCAATTGGGCTCTAGATCGAATTCTGGGAATTCGTCACGTGCAACCACCACGCCCACGCCCATTGGCCACCCGAGGCTATCCAATGTCACTGAAGCCTTTCTGTTGCGACATTTTCAAAAGTACCTGGCGCCGTGGGTAAGTTGGTCTGTTATCACATTCGCCGCCTTTCCACTAACAGCCCAGCTCGATGCATTCAATCCCGACCGACACTTCTCAACAGATGTCATCGAGCGCGCGACCCAATCCCCATTACTTCTGTATGCTTGTCTCGCAGTCTCAGCATGTCACCTATCCCGAACAACCAACTCCATCGCCGGCGATGTCGCACACGGATATCATGAGCGCTGTATCTCAATAATGTTGCCGGTCCTCGACAAGCCCGAGTTCGAAATCGGAATCGACATCCTCCTCTCGTCAACCGTCATTCTACGATTTTTCGAATCAATCTCCTGTGCGTGGATCACCAATCTTCAACGCAAAATAATTACCCCCGGCTAACGCACTCAACAGCCCATAGTCCCCCAAACGACCAACAACACCATCTCCTGGCCGGTTCGGTATACATCAGTTCCCACGTGGACTCAGCTATCTCGGGCGGACTGGCATCGGCTTCTTTCTGGGCCTATGTCATTCAAGATATTCAATTCGCGCTCACGTACCAGAAATGCCTCCGCTTAACATTCGCGCCGTTCGATGACCGCCTGCGACGATGGTGGGCCGCCAAACCTGCCCTGAGCGACGGAGACTGGACAAACCGGGCAATCTGGCTATTGGCCGAGACTATCGATTTCTGTTATAATATCTCCGGCCGAAGCCATGACGGTAGACTTGGCAGTGCGGGGGAGGCTGCGCTCAGGCACCGCATTCTTGAGTGGGAGCTTGGTCGACCGGATACGTTTGTGCCGTTGCATATCTCGCCGGCGGATCCTGGGAATGGGAAACCTTTTCCTGTTGCGTGGTATACGAGCCTGTGGCATGGTATGTGATATAAGCCTGCGTTGGGGATGAGGTGCTAATTTGGATCTAGCTACTGCGGTCCAGCACATCTGTCTCACTAAATCGTTGGTGCTCATTCGCGAACTTGAGTTTTATGATCGGAGTATGTTGCATTTAGAGCAGCCTGTCAAGTTAAGGGTTTGTCTTCCCCCCCCCCTGAAACACCTCGATTTTATGCTGACTCCGACAGCATGATCTGGCCGAAACGCTTAATTTTATGTTCGGCATCGCCACATCTGCCGACGACGACCCTTCACTGCGTATCACGGCTTGTCACGCACTTTTTGCCTGTATGTTTTGTTCGCATTCTATGAGGGAGAGTTTACTAATATGCCTACAGGCGGCTCATGGGTGGAAGACCCTGTTGTACAAACTTTGCTGATTGACCTCCTTCGTCGAACTGAAAGGGAAAACGGCTGGCCGTGGGGATATATGCGCAACCAGGTTATGCAAGCGTGGAGGCCGATATAGTTATATACCCAGTTGATTTACATATAATATGATATAGACCAATTAGAATTGTTCTTAGGCGCTGATCGTGCTGTGAGGCTCAGGCAGCTCCACCAATCTGATCATACTACATTTTCATTCTGCGACAGCATAAGAAACAGGACCTATCTCGAATCATCAAGCAAAAGTCATACAAACAACTGGTAAGTAGGAAGGTCAAATAACCGCTGATCTCCCCATTTTCACTATTCAAAAGCTGGATGGAGTTGAAGATATATTCACAGTGCATTTCTATTTATATGATCCTACACTCGACCACGGATATTCTGATACAGCCAGTCTCTCCACTCCTGGTCATTCAAGATTGATCTTACACGGGCCCCAAGCCACTCAGTATTCCCCCAAAATCCCCACGAAGCCTGGAATCTACACCAATCAACCAAAGCTGTCTCCCAGTGCCGTTTGAACGCTTCCCATTCGTATAGCTCTGACTCCTCCGATTCCTCATCTTGGAGGAGACTCATACGATATCGCTCTAGCAGTGCCCTTTCGGCATCGCACATTGACAGCTGTGCGGGCAAACTCCCATTTCCATCAACTAGCATATGCAGCGGAACCGAGCAGGTAAACAATTTGGCAAGGTCACAGACTCCCAAACCGAGCCCGACATACTGGAAGTCAAAGAAGGCCACCTTGTCTCCATTAGTAGTCGTGAAAAGATTTTCCGACTTGACATCGCCATGAATATAAGACTCAATTGCCCTCCCGCAGGGCGTTAGGAACAATGCAACCATCTCCGCCACGGATAGTGAGCACCCTTCCGATACCCTGCACAGCGCATCTGACCACTCCGAGTCCGTGTCCTGTGCAAGAGATGCGTATTCTTTACGTCGCGTTGCGAGGTACGTATACCCCCCATTCAGCCACAGCCCGCTACCAACATCCTTGTCTGGGCTCTGTCTCTGTCTTCTATTGCGTTCTTCAAGCGGCGGCAGAATATATCCGTCAAGACTAGATGGCAGTAGTTTCCTTGAGCAGCTGTGGAATCCAGCTAGCCAGTCTAGCGCTGCGCGAACCTGTGCGCGGTTCAGCGCACCTCTCTTCTCACCCGCGATGGGGAACTCAGGACGCAGATCAACCATGATCGTAGCCATAAGACCGCTGAGTTCCGACGAGTCTGCCGAGTAGTCCATGTCGCGCGTCGAGGCAACGCATTTGGCTATGGCTGTGTTGCAGCTCAGCTGAGGGACTACTTCGCTATAGAAGTACTGTTCCACCTCGTAGCTCAGCATTTTCCGTAGATGGCCCTCGTCTGCAGTGCTGGCGCTTTTTCGGGGCGGTGAGATGAGTTTCAGGATAAGGGGATACGTCGTCCCCACAACACCAGGCTCTACCCCGCACAGCTTGCTGAGATGTTCGGCTGCTTGGGAGGTGGTGGCTCGCGCTGTGATAGCGCATATTTGTCCATACCCGGCCCATAGGGTTTGAAGGTTGGTGCACGAGATGAGCTCGAGCGAGTGCCATGAGAGCATGATGCTAGCGACACGGTTGGGGTCATGAGGGGCCATTTTGACTGGAGGCAGGTCAAATTGACTGCAGGCCACGAATAGGATATGCTCTTCTCGGATATTATTGCTCTGGTTTGGAATGTGGGATGTATAGTAGATCTTGATTGCGAAGCTGTGCTGAAAGTGTACGGAGCCGCGGAGAATGCAATTCTCCGAGACGTACGAATTTCAATGGATGTTGATGTCGATATAACCTGGGATGTTTATATCGGATCATCCACATGGGTGACATGTGACATTGACATTGCCAGGGAAGGTGCGAGGGACCTGTCGCACTTTAGGAAGGCACATGGGCTTGAGGTATAAAATGACCCCTCCCCCCATTTCTCCTCTTCTCTTCTTCTTCTTCTCCTCTCCCCATCCCTCTGACCACCATCCCTCCGTAGCCCCCATGAGACAGCGCAGGCAAAGGGTACTGTAGCAGATGGTGCTTCACCTACCACAGGGACCATGACATTACCATATGTATGAGGTCCATGTAGGTCTGCGTCAAACATCAAACCGGGCTTTCTCGTGGACGTTCCTGAAGTCGTGGCTCTCATTGCCATTTGACGAGTCCCACGGAATACATGAGGGGTGTAAATCTCCGTAGCCGAGAACGCGTAGGTTTCTCGTTCTCAATACATCAGAGGAAATCATTGCTTGCCGTTATACTGTTCACTAGACTATTCCTAAGGAATAAGCCTTACTCTTACTGCCTAGATGAAGTGTTCCTCGTAATTCACTAATCCTAGTTAGATTTGGTGTTCCCCTTACGAGAGTGACTGAATGCGAAAAGGCATGGCTTCCCTCCGAGCCTATCCCTCGAAGATGATGCATCTTGCGATGAGTGAAATTGATATACATTCGAAACAACAACGGGTATAATGAGCAAAGGAGACAGGACACCACAATAAGCCGACTAAAACAATCCGAAATTCCCGTCAAAAGAAAGAGGGAATGTAAACAGTCCCTCGTCCATCATATTCCCTAACGTAAACCAAGGATCACCGAAATTCGGGTCCATGCCTACCTCGGGTGCCATTCCCATCGGAGGAGCAAGCTGCACTCCAGCCACGGTGGACATGTCAGGGTATCCCTGAGTCTGGGTACTCGATGGTAAATCTGGATAATTCTGTGTGATTTCGGTGGATGGATAGGGTTGGTAGTAACCCCTCGTCTCGATATGGTTCGAGTCTGAGCTCGGGAGAGTGGTTGGGTATGATGAGCTAGATGACCAGCTGGTTTGGGGTGGATCTGGCACGAAATTGGATGAGCTTGGCGTTGGCATTGGGTTGACTGTTGAGCTTGGACTGTGGTTTGAGGAATAAGATTGTCCGGCTATCGAGCGTTGGGAGTTGGAATTGTTCGCTCGGTGCGCTGGGTCGCCCATGGCTACTTCGCTGAGGAAATGGAGGGGTGTCATGCCCGGTGCTATCCGCGCTCTTGGATTGGTAGATACCGCGTTCGGGGTATCAGGGTTATGACGTGCCTGCCGGTGATCGGAGGATTTCTGATCATTCGAAAAGACCTCCTTCAATTCCCGGCCATGATCTCCCTGGTCGCGCTTCTTGATAAACCAATTGCGCAACAGAACCATTATGTTTCCAAATCTCGCTGCTGCACGGCCACCATCGCGCGCAGCGGCGGCACGGTAATGCGCGATGACTTTGTCCAAATAATAATCGAGTTTGAGACTCTGCACGTCGAGAATCTGACCAATTCGACTGTCCGGCGACATGAACAGTGAGTATATTTTTATCAAACTAACCACGGGATACGATGTCCGCGCTAAGGATGTCGTAGGCAAGGATATAAGTCGGTCAATATTGATGGTGCAAATGACATCTAGACTCTCGTGAATGCAGCGGATGGCCGTGCTCAACGCATCAATCGCAATCGATGAGTTATGCAAATCATCCTGAGATGGAGAGTTGTTGACCGTGTTATAGTCCACACACATTGCAGATCCATGGACGAAGAGATTCAGGACATGTTCTGCGTGAACCATTGGCTCTAGAAGGATGTCAGCAGAATATTAAAGAATATTCTCAAGATCAGCGCTTACCAGTGTAAACGTCCCGTGGGACCTCCTCTCTCCATTGTGCCAATCTATCCTCAAACATTTTAATATTATACCAAACCTTGCTGTCCGCGAAGGTGGTAATGCACCCAGGATCCTCCTCCGAGAAGAGATTTCCAGCATCCTCCATGATCGATCCCAGCTTTATCCACCATTTCAAGTTTCGATCGGAGGGTAGGGCATCCGGGTGGGTTTCTAAAATCTGAAGGCACTCGTCCATATACGGCTGCCAGGTGACCAAGTGTACTCTTCTCAGAGCCGCCGACATCCTGCCAAAGTTAGCTTGCGATCTCCATACCATAACAACCCGGATTGAAACACACTGGACAGATAAGAAATAACAGCCAACCCAAGTTCGCCTTGCTTCCGGTCCCTTTGGATCAAATGCCGGACCCGTCGGCTTTTTAATGATCAGTTCGCGGATCACGCTGAAGCTGCGTCTATTATCGGAAATGCGACGGTTTAATCCAAGTTCCATTGCCATGACCACCGCCATATGGATCAAAGAATAGAACTTGATCTCGTCGAAGTTATCGGGTGGGAGATACCAGATAGAACAGACCATTATAGTCTGAACCAGCTCAAGCGACTTTTGGCCTTTGACAACAACCTGCTCGGCGATCAGACGATATGTCTCATTCACGAGGATCGGCTGTGCGTCGGAATTGAAGACGGCAACCGCAGCCGCGATGATCGCAAGGAACAAATAAGGCTTATTGCGGCGAACCTCGCCCATTGTAGTCCCCGGCGGAAAAACAACAAAAGGCAACTCTGGCGCCATCTGGTGGATATACCTATCAAACGCTGCGCTTGCAGTCTTGTAATCTATAATCCCGCGATCGATCATATCAGCAAACTCATTCCCGGCCTCATGTTTTGGCGGCGGCGGCGCAGAATCAACACCAACAGGTCTGCGCCAATGCTTCGATGCATGGCTAGGAATCTGCTCTGCAGATGGACTACCCGGCCGCGAATACCGCGGCGCTAACAGCCCACCAGAGGGATCCTTGAGTTCGCCGGTATGCTGTCGCTTGCTCCCAGCAATCCATCTTCGACCAGCAAGCTGCTCATCCCGTTGCCCCGCTCCACCAGAGAACAGCGCACTGGTGGAATTTGATGCCTGCAGCGTCGCCGTCAGAGCATCGATCTTCCGCTCTAACTCCGCCACCCGACTGTCGGTCTTTTTCTGCCGCTTGCGCGTAGGCGCAGTTACAACACACGTCCGCCGCGCTTTCGCGCACCGCTTGCATGACCCTTCCGGGTGCGCCGGGTCTGGGTCGCAGCGCACTTTCAGCTGTCGGCATGGCTCGCATGCACGCGACCGTTTGGCGTCGCCTGGTGGGTCATGCGGATCTGGGGATTGGTTGCTGTCTAGGCCCATCCCGAATGATGGGTGCGTGTCCCTAGGCCCATGTTCGTGTCCGCGTCCATCACCATGTGTATCCCGGCTTGGGTAAGGGTTGAGGGGTGCGTGTGATGGGGGCTCCGGGTATTCCGGGCCTGTGCTCATTGTCGGTCGGATCGGTGTATAAAAAGACCGCTGAGGGTCCGCGTGTTGCAGCTGCGGATCGATTTCCATGCAGTGCGGGATTACAATACCGGCTCGGGGACCTATCACTGTTACAAATTCGCGTTAATTCCAATTCTTCATCAGTAGACGTGATTGCTCGGTATCCCATTTTCAGTGTGGTTATTGCTGACACCTCGGCTGTGCGACAAGAGAAAACGGAGGACGGTGATCACAAACACCGACCACCGATGTGGAGGATCAACATACCTCATCGGAATAATGTCAAGTAAGGGGAATGCATAACACCAGGCTTACCTCTCACTTATAATACCACTGGGTCCTGTTTGACTTGCTCTTCACTTTGGGGCCAAAAGTGAAGTGAAGTGCTTTTGATTTTTGAGTTTCAACTAACATCAGGGGCCACGTGACTGATGATCCTACATACCCTCGGCATCTGCATCAGCATCTGATAGGTTTCGAGATAAAATAGATTAGATTCATTGATACGCTAAGCGGGATATAAGAAACAAAATACCAGACGCCGTGAGCCAAAAGTAGTAAAAAGCAAAAAGCTAAGCTAGCAAAAATATTTCTTGAAATTCATATTAGATGGATGTGCACCCTATTAGGAAAACTTGTGGACAGGGCACTCCATCTTCCTCTCAAACCAGTCAACAATGCAGTGCTTGTGGAACTTGCACAGGCACTCAAGGCGGGCCAGGGTCTGTCCAACCTCGTAGTCCTCCATACAGATCGTGCACTCTGCCGCCTGGCCATCCTCACCGAGGCAGTCTTTCTCCGTGGCCACAAAGGGAAGCATACGGGCTACCGGTGGAGGATGGGGCAGTGGATGATCATGTTGCAAGGATGATGTCCGGGGCGGGGCAGTTGGTCTCAAATAACCCTCGATGCACGCTCGGGTATGAGCTTGGCGCGCCTCGAGAGGCTGTTCAGGACTCAGTGGAAGATATTGACGTCTGCATACGGGGCAGAAATCATCTTCGTTCAACGCAGGTCCGCGGGTTGGGTTACCGTCGCGGTTGGAAAATGAACGATGTGGTCGGGATATGCCAGCGGTGGGCGAGGGAACTTGGCGAGTTTGCGAGTTCAACTCATTTAAGAACTGCGGTCGATCATTTACACCCACAGTTCGTCGTTCCTGACGAGCTTCGGGATTGCTTGGACCCTGCGTGTTTTCTTGTCAGCTTGGTTTTATTAAGTAAAGTGGCGAGAACTTACCGATGAGGCATGGTATGTGTTGGCCATAGTGGATGAAAGAGAATGGGTGGGTCGGTGGCCGTGTGCCCGCACGGTACTGTAGCTAATGGGATTCGGGTTTGGGTCTGGCACACATGGATTGCAAAGTCGTACTTCTTCGCCTCCGCCAAGAGCAGGGTTGAGTGTGGCTGCTGTTGCTGCTACTGATGCTGATGGTGATGATAATGGTGATGATGATATAACAGGGTCATCGCCTGTGAGATCGACGACTGATGGAGAGTTGGAAGGAATTGGCGGGGAATCAGGAAGGAAGTCAACGAACTCAGGAGGGCGGACAATATATTGCCTAGGAATTGTGATCCGATGTGGGGAGCATGATGCACACACGACTCTTCCACACTTTCGGCAGTGGTGCTTTCTGTGCCAGAAGCTGAATACTACCCCACAGATCGGACATTCTGACACGTCCGAATCTGCCTGCCATTTGGGGAGAGCCATATCCATAAATGGTGGGTGTAGATCATTGTGAACAGATGCAACGGAGCGAGATTGATTAATCCAGGGTGTTGGATGCTCCCGTCGAGAGAAACCCGGTAGTTGTTCGCCATAATTAGAGGAACGAGGCGTCCCTGGGGGAGAGGAAGAGATATCAATTGCTGTTGCAAATGACGAGCCAGGTGCTGTGGATATAGAAGTTCTAGTACGAGACGAAGGCAATACCATCGAGACAGATCTATGCGGCAAGATACTTCTGGAGGGTCCCCCATTGTCTCGGGCCGGTCCAGCCGTGCCTCCAGATTGTCCCCATTGCGACCTCGCATCCTCGCCGGTACTGGTCAATCGTCTTTTACGTTCTGACCTGGGGCGAATGGGAAAGACTCTCGTCCTGGAGCTGCCTTCTTCATAGCCGCTGTAGCTTCTAGGTTGTGTTGTGCCGTGCCCCTCTGGTCTTTCGACCGGCCTCGTGCCTGCCTGCATCCTCGGCGGGGAGCTGGACTGAACCGAGCTAGATGCCGTGCTTGACCCAGGCATGATTGCTAAGTTCAACGGTATAGATCCTCTGTGATATTCTGTCCGACAGAGGCAACGAGATCGATCTCGGCCGTTGGAATGACAGTCTTCATGAACTAGGTGGCGAGTGGCGATGACGAGGGGAATATATGGCGGGGATGTCGAGAATATAGGTGTAGGAGATGAGGTCCTTTTATGCAATCCTGGGCTCAGCTTCAATGACGTTGACGCTTTTTGCCGAAGATCACATTAAGGAGTGTGAGGATGATGCTTATCATGGAGCCAAGGCTGATTGGGTCGTATTTAGGAGATGATGAGGCTGAGAGTCTTGTGACTATGCTCTCAGATGCCAGCAACACAGTAGCGATGCCAGCAGCAGATGGCAACAGCAGATGGCAACAGCAAAGAAGAAAACAAGGATATTGACACTTGACTCACAGAGACAAGAGAGGAAATGGTGCAAGCGTTATGTTTGGGCCCAGATACAGGCTGTTATCGTGGGGCGGGCGGTGAGGGAGGTGGCGATTGACGGTATCGGCCCGGTCTGCCCGCGTGCTATCGGGTTCGGTTGTTTCTTTCCGCTCTGCTCGAAGCCTCCCATAGTTCAATTGATAATTGCAACAGAAGATATACGTTGCTTATATAGTTGAGAACTATTACTAGTTCTAAGACATATCAAGACCTTATTATTACCACTAAGAGAGTGCGCTAATGAAAAGTCCTCATTAATTATGATCCCGGCATTAGTGTGTCCTAAGATTGATACAAGAAGAGCGAAAAGAGACAGATACAGAAAGAAGCAAAGCCTCCAAAAGAAAACAGCATGTCGTCTGGATTCAGCGACAGCCAGGAAGATAGCAAGAAGCCAATGAGTTCACTCCCCATTAGGTGTACCTCGGGATCAGAGATAAAACGCCGTTGCAGCAATTTTAGGTTGACAAACAAAGCAAGAGATAGACGCACAGGAAGCAAGGAGATTCGTGATGGTGGCATCAATTCGCCGGTATTTCGGGCAGGAGATGGTGGTGACGATATCCATAGATGAGGAATAAGTGGCGGGAGATCCATGAGACAGAGATAGAGAGAGGTAGATATCGAAGAAGACGAATATAGTGGTTCAAAATACATATGTGACTGCCTTTTTCATACTTTTAACGCTCGTGCCCGCCCAGCGAAGCTTCATCGACAAGTTCTGCTGCGCTCCCCTTAAAGGATGGCTCGTCGGGGCTCCCCTCGTGGATGTGGTCGTGCGCGCGATGTTGAGGTACATAGCCCAGACTCGAGGGTCGAGCACCCGTCTGCTGGCTCGAGGCGTTTGATCTTGACCTTGAAGTAGAGGTCATAGACAGACCTCGTTCACGAGATGGCGAGCTACTTCCGCTGAAAGGCAGGCGCGCGGTGGTGGAGCCTTCTGGCTGGAGATGGTGCTCGGAGTGCTCGTAGTGCTGGCTTATATCAGAGTTGTGAGACAGGGTCTCGGTCACAACTGGAAGGCCAGCCGCAGTTCCTGCGTCTTGGTCACCAGGCGCCTGTGTGTGGCAAGAGGCCGTCCGACTGGGCAATTCGATACCACCGCCACCTGAGGTATTAATTTGTGGCAGTACTGGCGGGCATGACGGTTCGGGGTCGTGGTCATTGTCCGAATCCTGATAGGGAACATTGCCGGTAGACACTTCCCGAGAATGACTGGCTGATGGCATGCCTATATCATCCTGATAAGGATCATTAAAGTCGTCTCTTCTCGGGAATAGACCTGGAGGAGGCGCACGAGCACTTCGGACCACCTCAAATCCTTTGGCGTTGTCCTTCGTCTTCCCTTGGAGCAAGCTTCGGAACCAGCCCGTCGCAGACGAGACTGGACCTGTGGGGTCGGCTGGGCCAGTTTTCAACTTTCGCGTACCGCTGTGGGAGAGCGGTGGGCCTCGGACACCATAGTAGAAATCAACCTCGCGAACAGCATAATCCTTCGGCTTGCGAGGGGTATCGAGCTCCATATCATCCTTCGGCGTTGCTAGATATGCTGGAACTGGTGTAGCACGGCCAGACATGCCATCTCCCAGGTCGTCATCGATGCTGACTGCTCGGCGGCTTGATTTTGATTTCAAGAAGCCTCTTGACGGGCTCTTCCCCTTCGCGAGAGCACCACTTGCTGGGGGCGTTCTTCGCCCGGGGCGAGGTGGCCGGTAATAGGGATCACGAGGGTTTGTTCCCATCATCTTACCACTACTGGGCGAGCTAGGGAAGCCAGCTCCTTGATAGGTGGTTGAGGTAGGTGTGGGGAATCCCCCGCTAGCAGCACGGCTGTGTGTGCCTCCTTGCGAACTGGGATAATCATAGATGGTGCTGACTCTGCCATCACTAGCACGGTTCAAAAGCAGACCAGAGCTCCCAGAGAGACTGCGAGGACGCGATCCATCAAACTGAGATGACATACGATCGTCACCGTGACCAAGCATAGCAGCCTCCGAACCCATACTCTGGCGAGTAAGATCACGTCGCGGAGTGCGCCTCGAGAGCTGGCGCATGCCAAGCACCTTCGTCAAGCCACCACGAGTGGCACCGCCCGCACCAGCCAGTCTTGCCAGTACTTCGATCAAGGTTTGCATTGCGTTGAGGAAGAACCCGAAAATGAGAACCACGGCGTGCAGCACAAGGATCAGATATCCGATCCAGCCTCTGGCCGCATCCGAAAGTGTCAATGACGGCACAAAGACAACGCTCAAAATAACTGTCAAGAAACGCACAATAGAGAAGAGGCAGTGATACAGGTTCATGTGGGTTGGTCTTGAGAAAGGTCGGAAGGCCAGCAGGGTTAGTACAGACACAACTTCGCAAATGGCCAGCATTACCACTTGGGCGATACCAGACGGCTGCAAAGCACCAATGGCTATTCCGCGAGCGATGTTCAATACAATTGGGACGATACCAAAGGCTGCTGCATCGTCACAGTATGTATTATAGAGCGGCCCATACAATAGCACTGTAGGAAGATCATCGAAAAGGTGAGCTTTGGGTCGAGTGTTAAGGACCACACGGATAGCCCAAATCGCGAAGCAAGCAATAATAACGATCACCACGGCCGCCAAAGCAACACAGTAAGCGGTTGATTGACGAGCAATAACCAATTGGAAGAAGGAAAGGGAAACGATTGGCAAGAGAAGAAAATTGAAGACAATGCGAATGAGATTCCCCATGGTGAACGGCATGTTTCTGGCACGCAGATCCTGATCGGTGTTGTTTGCCAACTCACGATACAGCCATCGGAGCGCGAATGCGATCTGGAAGACCACCGTCACACAAGCCATGATTACCAGCACCCATATGATCATACCAGGCCAGATATCCTGAGATGAGGCCATGCCAACCAGGTGGTTCATTCGGTCGAGGCCATACGTTCCATTGATGGCATATAGACCATCCACAACGGGATCGCGGCCGATTTCAGTGCTGACGAAACTCTGGTTGAACATGAGAGTCGACCATGCTCCCTGACTCACTATAGGCTGGAAGAAACCTGGGTAATTCAAAGAAAGCGAGCCCGTTAATACTATGAATTGAAGGTATTGCAGGCAATCTGCAAATCCAGGAGTGACAAGTCGGAGAACATCTTCATCGCGGCCGTAGTTGCTTGTCCACCGAAATAGATCGGTTGTGCCCCAAGGGCTAAACATGGCGGCCGTGATGGTCGCAATTCCCACCAGTATCAAAATGATGAGAGGCACATAGGCAATGGCACTTTTGAGAGATGTTCCCAAGTCCGGCGTCGCGTTCACCAAAACGCAGGCGAGCTGAACGGCGGATGCATCTCCAGAGCGAACTATCAATAAGGGTGTGATAGTTCCGAAACGGTAAGTTGAAAGCATATCATGTTGAACCGAGAACGCTCGTAATGTGGTCAAATCACTCCTGCATAAGAGAAAGGGATTAGTTAAAAATCGCAGAGCTTTCTCTTCCTGCAATAGCTTACATATTGTAATTAAAGACCGGACCCAGCGGGAGGGTGCCCTGAGTGACCGCGTCACGGAAACGAGAGGCATTGCTAAAGGGCGTGAAGCTAAGCACATTGAGATCCGTCATCAGCGTGCTGTACTTGTTGTTGGTAGTGCTCACATCCTCAATCTTCCCATCGGTCCAATTGGGATTTGTCCATACAGAGGAATCGGGTGCGGGATAGTCTGCGGTTTGAGACGTGGTTCCCGACACATTGCCATAGACCGTGATGGCGAGCGGGTGTAGAGGGTTGGTAAGGTTGAATTTGACGGACACGTTGGTAGGAACGAATTGAAGTTGTAGAGGGTCGGACTCGAGGATGGATTTTGATAGACAATTTTCAAAGTCCAAAAGAACAGCAGCCCCTGGCGATGCAAAGCTCACTAAGTACAGCAGTGCAATCCACCACACCGAACTCCATGGTTGTGCTCGGCGTTTCGAAGTGTCGGGCCACGGCCGACCTTGCAAAATGTGTAATCCACTGCGTCGCGGCCGCCTGCTTGCTTTCCGTCGAGAGGATGATGAATGTCCGTCCAGCTCGATCTCCGTCGAGTCGTGCATGTCCACTTCGGGCATCCGGGATGACCTCCTCGGGGAGGTCAACCCCCGGCGTAGATGATCGAATCCACGTTGTGTTGACAATGGATCGGTGTCGGGGTCTCGTCCACCGCGCGCACCCCTTCCCAGGGTCAATAGGGCACTGTGATTGACAAAAAAATATCACTGCAGGGAATAGACCAAGGATCCTGGAGTCTCGCCTGATAGAGTTTGGGGGGGTTCGAAGTTAGGCCGGTGCCTGGAGGTACGTAAATCTGCGTGCGTCGTAAGTCGGCCGCTAAGTCGTCCAATGCGGCATATCCCGGGGGCAGGATCGGAAGTCGAAGTCAGAGCAAAACACAAGGAAAGTGGAAAAAAAGTGGCTTAGTTTTCGCAGTGGGTTTGGCCTGTTGTTGCTGCGCCTTGTTTGGTCTGGCCTTGGTGGAGTTTAACGGCTGACTACTCGATTGTGCTAATAATAGGCTGCTATACTATTTTCTTCTACTCCGTACGGATAAACAGAGTAGGATCATGAACGAAATACAATTCTCAAAATAGAAAATTATGGGAGATATGCGCAATCCTCCTATTTTAGGACTATTTCCAACTATTTCCAATCTATCTTCCATCCACTGTGTCGGCTGGAGCCGAACCCCCGGAGATAAATAACCGACTGAGATCCTGAGTTTCTGCATGAATTCACTCCTGCTGTGAGGATATTGTCTTCAATTACGAGGAAGACTGTCTTTATGTCTTTGTCTTAGAATCATGGGTTCTCGAACTATTCCCCCTCATATGTTTCGGCCGACTCGAAATAGTCGCTGAAGGTGGATTATTGATTGTCTCACTACATAACAACTGATCAGTGGCCCCATCATGCCTGAAGTTCAATGATTTATTCATGCTGATCAGTCTCCAGCAAGGCTTGGCGTCGGCTATACTATTGAGTTATGATGTTGAAGGGCTACTCTCTGGTGATATCTTCTCCAGTGGTGGTTGGATGTGGCACATTGCCCTAAACGGGGTGAGGCTGGTGAATTCATCTGACCACTCGGACGGAATTGGTTGAGCGACAACGAAGGTACAGATAATGGCGTACCTTTCAGGGTCTAGTGTCCTGCGTTAGCTATCTAACTCCACTGTGGGTTTTAACCGATGGAGGTTTGTGGTGAGACAATCACGGTGGCGTCAGGCCCTGCTCGTATATAGCTCCCGGTACAGAAGTTGTTTGAATCCCTGAATCCCGGTTGTGTACAATGTTGTAGTCGTCTATATTCATCTCGAAATGGTCAGACATACATAAGGTTCTAGAAACTTGGAAGTATACTGAATGGTGAATATCCGATGTGTATTCCGTAGGGCTATACAATGTTTCACCCCTAAGCGAATATCGACAAAAAGATTAACGCCACATCGACTTCCTCATTTCACTTTCATTCTCACCCACAAGTCTAAGCCTGAACGAACCTAGCTCCGTCAGCTCCATCAGCCGAAAGCCGTAAACTCTCGCCTAATCTAGTAGTACTCCGCACATTCGCTATCTTTCTATCCTTCCTCGACGAACTGTGTTGTGTTAGTATAAACAAGGTGACAGCGAACGGTTTACAACTGCCCTTCCTGGCGTTTCAATATCTCACAATGTCACATACCGTATCTGGATACCTCCAGTCTTCCTTCCCTCTCCCTTTCCATAGTTCCGACTAGTTCTACAATGCTGTCATATTGTCTCATACCTCATGTCTTATATATCGCAAATAGTACCTTTGGAGTTGAAAGTTTCAGATGAAAAAAAAAAGGGTTTTCTCGGCAGTGTTATCGTGATAATAGGTATATCGCTAACTAGCTTGTCAAGTGGGGATGTTTATTATTGGCCTGAAACAAACAGAGATTATGTACACAAGGTTTGCGTAGAAGTGACCTATTTAGTATGTTCATGCGCCGAAAATTGTAAGAATACAAGAAGTACTCCGTATGGTGTGAGACATTTAGGGCTTTCTACTCCGTACCTCCCCCACGCCTTTGAGAGCTCAGGATAATAGACCCCGGATTTTCCAAGGTCAAAGCCACCATCTTTCATTAAATTGTAATACGTTTGTACGACGCATATTGTATTCAAGCTCAGAGGCTCCACTAACTAGTTAACCTTCAATGTTAGGTTGTTAGGTAAGATTGCGTTGTGTGTAAGCGTAAGCAGTTCTACGGCCTCCCGAGGGCCCGAAACCGGGACGATCTACTTCAGGGTGTATATGCAGGTATGAACGCTGGGTCTTACAAGCGGATATTGATTGTCTACATGTGGGGTGGTCCGAGTCACGGTTGATCTTGAATTTCCTTGTTTCATGGGCTTCCAATCCATCGGGTCAAGTCAAGGTGGTCAATGAACCGTATAGAACCTAGCTACTAAGAGCAAGACATAGCGGTGACAAGCAAAGGGCGATATACTCGCTGGTTGCAGACATTTATAGCCATTGGGGTCATATCTATGAATATATGAGTGTAGCAAATTAGAGACTTGAGCAAAGTACTCTATTGGAAACGGGAGGACCGAACGGGGAAGCCGGCAAACGGGCATCTGATCAAATGCCAGATTGAGGAAGATACATTACAGCCAAGCCTCCAATTTGGAAAGAAGCTACCGTTATACGAGGGTTAGGGGCATATTAACAAATGAACCAATTAATCCAAGGTTTCATTAATTAGATTAGTCTCGAAATTCGGGCGCTAAGAAGCCCCTAGATATGATGAGGATGGGTTAGTTAGGAATGCGCGGTTTCTTGATCATATTATTAACTATGGAGTAGGAAGTGTACCAAGGCAGTAGATCGTAGGCAGGGATGCCCAATATCAAATCATTTAACAACATGACAATGTCACTGAATATCTTTGATCTTCAAAGCTCTCAAAACTCGTCAGCAGCGGGTCCCTCAATCCGATTGGGTCTAGTGGAGTTTCAGGATGAGACGAGCAAATTGTCTATGCTGATTGGATATATAGCGCCCTTGGTGGCTTGAAAGGCGTTGGGTGCTTGAGGTATGTGGAAGTGTATAGACCGAAAGATAGGGAATTGCACCATGTCTGTACAGCAGTGTGAAATGTCTACGAACATCGCTATGAACATGCCTATGAACATCCCTATGCACATCCCTATTAATCGTTTCGTATACTAAATCGGATCCACAAAAAGCCCCGACTCCACTGCGGCAATTGGTACCTGCGGAGTATCTCCAGGGCTTCTTCTTCCAAGGTTTGCCCCCTGATGTACCTTCTTTCACTTCTTACCCATCGCATGTCTCACGCTGCTGGTCCAGCTACCTTGACAATCTAATCTCTATACGGAGTAAGTGTTTGCTTTTTATCGTTGGACTTTGGAATTCGGGGCTAATCGTGTTTCTGATAGTCTTTCATTGGAGCACGGGCGCTTAGATTAGCCTCCCCTCCTTCCTCTTGACGACACTTTGACACTTTTGACACTTGACACTTGACACTTGACACCTTTGGACCATTTTGAGACAAAACACTCGACACTGCACTTAGCCCTTTATACTACACACCTTCATCTCTTCCTCTTATCCCCTCTCTGGCTCTCCCATCTCCCCTTCCCCGCTATTCGATCCCAATTCTTATCAGGCCTAAAGCCCCTGTCGATCCTTCAACACACAGGGGGAGGGGATATTTCACAACGGGTATCCTTGGTGTGTGTGTCTGTGTGTTATTGAGTGCGATGTGGACTGTGTCTACTCGCTATCTTTCCTGTCATGTCTGCCGATGACCCGTTCTCCTTTCTGCCCGCGGAGCAGGCCAAACCCGCGAAAAAGCCCCATTGGAAAAGTAAACTGTTCTCCAAGGATAAGCATAAGGCTGCGTTGCAACAGCATCAAGAAATCGCAGACTTTTTGAGCTCTCGTGCCCCAGAATCAGCCGCAGCCCCCCCGCCTATCGATCCAACTCCGCAAACCGTCGCTGCCCACCGCTTTCCTTCCTCACAAGACATCTCCAAACACCCTCCCGCCAAGCCAGTGCCTGCGCCGGCGTCGGCGTCGGCGTCAGCGCCAGTCTTGCCTTTTGATAATTATGCCTCTTTCAATTTCTCAGACCAATTTCAGACTGTCCCCAACCCCTCTCCAGCCTCTGCCAAGCATGGTGGGCGCAAGGGCAAAGGGCTGCGGGTGGGTTTCAGCCGTCAAAACCCAGAAGTGATTGGGGAAGGAGGCGATGAGACGGAATCGCCAACAATCGAGATTTCGCGGGCCCGTGAGAGGTCGGACAGCAGGGGAACCCCGGGGTCGGACCTTTCGCGTCCGCAACTGCCAAATCTCCGACTTGACACATCGCTGGGAGATAGTGATGCGCGATCCCGAAAAGAGGTTTGTTCGCCTCAGCGTGATAGATTGGACTGGAAACCTCTGCTAATGCAAAATCCACAGGATGCTGACTTCCTGAGCACGTTGTCTGCGGGCGACGGCGGCGCTCGATTGAAACTCCACGGCGATACCGAGTTCGCACAACGCGTCCGCGATAAGATGCAAGCGGAAGAAGGTCGCGCACTGCATCATCGCTATGAGGAAGATGCATTGTCTCCTGGAGTTGAAGACGATGATATCTCAACTCCCCCTAGTCCCCCCAGTCCTCCTAGCCCGGAACCTCTCATAAAAGGTTACAATTCTGGATCGCCCCACGAAGCAGCCCCAACGGCGGGACTTCCGCATGCGCCATCAATTTCTCTGTCGATGAGATCTATTGTCGATTCGATCCGAAGCCCCCCAAGCCCCTCAGCAGAACGCGCACCAGCGAGTCTCAGCCCCATTGACCCACGAATGCCTACGAATCTCATCCCAGGTAGCCCCGGCAAGCTTTCACCAATACAGGCCAAAGCGCCACCCCAAGACCTATCTGCATCAAACCGGGCGTCACCCCCCAGTCGCGAGGGCCAAGAGCCACCACCACATAGCGTCCAACCCCCCAAGTTTTCTCTTCGCAATATTGCGAACCAAGTTGGCAATACCGCGTTTTCTGAATTCAAAGAGTACAATACACAATACCAGAGTTCTATCGAACTCGCAGCAGAGGAGGTTAAGCCATTGGTAGAAACATCGCTAGCAGAATGGATTCGGGCTGCGGTCTGGTGGTTTTTACGAGGAAAGACACGGTTGGAAGCGTATGCCCGATCCCGTTCGACACTGCCACCTACCTACGCCAAGCAAGCTGTGGTCGATCTTGGAAAGGCATTATGGATAAATGAAAATATTGTGCCCAGTCATCATGAACTCTCTCGATACGGTGCTATGGGTGTTGACGCCCTACTGGCCGTTGCGAGTACCACCGGCGACAAGGATTTGGCTGATCTTTTGAGTATACATCACACTCTGATAAATCATCTCCGGTCGCTGTCCATGTCCATCAAACGAAACAACATCCTCGCCGTGATTAACTCGGACGAAGGCTCTCCCAGCCAGCTGGATACTAGTATCTGGCTGCGTTACCCCTTCTATGCGCCCGATGTTTCAGCAGTCTTATCTGGTGCGGCGACGAGATCAATGCTGGTAGATAATGCAGGCAAGACACCAAGTTTGGTCCATATGATGCCTTTGGGTGACACAAGCCGATACTTCAGCTATGGTAGCATGTTCGTGCAGGTCTGTGTCAGCTCCAGTGATGATGATGGGCAACAGCAATATGCCATGCCCTGCGCATTGACCATCGTACGCGAACGAGCGGATTGGTATGTCTTTGCGGCCATCACTAGCCAAAGTCAACTTGTCAACATTTTGATACAGTCCGATCGCAAGCAG
Source organism: Penicillium roqueforti (assembly GCF_015533775.1). Taxonomy (NCBI): domain Eukaryota; kingdom Fungi; phylum Ascomycota; class Eurotiomycetes; order Eurotiales; family Aspergillaceae; genus Penicillium; species Penicillium roqueforti. The sequence goes on from NW_024067596.1 coordinate 77,981, forward strand.
GGTCCGACTTGGGAGGATGTGGAATGGCAAGTCCGGTCCCATTCTATGCGAGTCAAGCTTCCCCGAGGATTCGAGTTGGATGTCCTGTTCAAGGAAGACGATTTCAAGACTCTTTGGAATATCGTCAAATACACCCAGAAGTCAGAGAACAGTCTCCACCCAGAGGCAGGTGAGACTGTGGTATTTGAGAATACTATCAAAATTTTCCAATATATGGATCCCGGCACACCAAAGGCGTTCCCTCCAGACCCTACAGAAAGATGTCGAGTCCGTTTGTTCGAGCGATCTGTCACGGTGACAGAAGGCACTGGTACTCGCAATGCGCATCGGGGATTCCGAATAGCTATCCTGACCAGCCCAAAGGTCAAGACTCTGAGCAGCATTCGCCATATTTTTGGCAACGGCTCACCGATAGTGTTCGGTCTCTTGCGGGGAGAAGACGGTGCTCCCGCTCTTCTCCTCAAAGTGACCGAGGACGGCCGTACGAGATCTATGTTGATGACTTTCCACGAGGCGGCTGAGCGTTCGAAAATGCACTCTGTGCTACTCGGCATGCTTCCACAAGAGGGAGAGATCAAGTCGCCCGAATTCGCCATCCAGTCTTATTGCATTGAGCAGCCCGAAGATCCATTCACCGGTCAGCCCGCGGTCAAATACCTTCAGTTCCCCGCGGGAAGCGTATCTGTCCTTGATCAGGAGCATGCTTACGTCGACCATGGTTATGGACCGACGATCCTATCGGAACATTTGAGGGCCTTCGTCGCCACTGAATGGGGCTCTGTGACGGATCGTATCAACCTAGGTGGGCTCTCTCTATCTCCTCGCTCCGAAATGAATTGCTAATTCTATCTAGGACCTGGCGAACTCAAAATTGGTTTGGATGTCCAGAGCAAGACGAGCATGAGCTTGTTCCGCTCAGGGCAACAGGACCTGACCCTTTCCCTTGCGGATAACCTCGTTCGCCCTGAACTGCCAGGGCAATTAACCGGCTTCCTTGAGAAGATTAAGACAAAGCCTACGATCCGCCGGTTGGACTTCCCCACCATGCAAGGTATGTCTACTTCTGACATTTCTGTCTGCTTTTGCTAATTCTATTCTAGATCTTCATGCTTTCGAGGCAGCTGTTACTGGCTTCCAGGTGCTTTATGATGGGTGAGTTCCATCTAGCCCTTTGGTTGGGATTTTGCTGACCAAACTAGTATGGCTACATCGTTCACCATCTCCCGCCGACGGAGTATGGTTCCGATTTACAAGAAATGGGAAGCTTCCCTGGCACGAATTCAGATCGTTCGACAAGAGAAAGTCATTCAAATGCTTGCTTTCTTTGGGGACTTCCACCATGGAACTTGTATGAACTTTGTTCTTAAGGGTACTGATATCATGCAGTCCTTCACCCGGTCCGGCAAGTTCGGAATCCGTATGGTAGATGCCAAGTTCGCACTGCCTAAGAAGGATGATAACCCAGCTTCCAACTTTGTGTGCCTCGACATGCCTGAGTATCCCATCGAACACGACGACCTCGCCATTGCGTTCGATACAGAGGCTGGTGAGTTGTGTCTCTGGCTTGTACTATTCTTTCGCTAACTTTGTTCGATAGCACGCGCAACCTTCAAGGCAGCTCTTCCTGGATCAGTGCGAGAACCATCCCGCATGGGCTCCATCCGTCGATAATCCATGTGTTCCACACCTCTCTTGTTCTTTCTCCCCGTGATTTCTCCAACACGTGATCCATTACGTGATTTCCCCCTCTTCCCCCACCCGCCCCCGAGATCGGTGTATTATAACTTTGCTTGACGAACCCTTTTTCTGTGCATACAATTCAAGAACCAAACATAGCATCTTTTATCATGTCCCATTCTAGCGAAGCCATTGGCGCCTCCACGCGCTCCTTGCATGCTGATGATGCCTTGAACCTCGTTACTGATGTTGCTCCTCCTATGCATCTCTCTACTACATTTCGGTATTCCAATGATCCAACCCAGCTAGTACCGGCTGCTGATGCCACTCCTGTATGCACGTTGACTCGCTGTTCTATATCTCATCGCCTAACACATATCCAATGTAGTCCGACTTTGATCCAACCTCCCACATCTACTCGCGCATGTCCGCACCAAATACTACTCGCTTCGAAACAATCCTGTCCTCCCTGCTATACGGCCAAGTTATAAGCTACAGCTCCGGCCTATCAGCCCTGCACGGTGCCCTCACCCTCCTCAACCCCCACCGTATCTCCGTCGGCGATGGTTACCACGGCTGCCATGGCGTCATCGCCCTCTTCACCCGCCTCACAGGTCTCCAAAAACTCCCCCTCGACTGCCAACCCGACCAACTCGAGAAAGGTGACGTAATCCTCCTCGAAACACCGGTCAACCCCCAAGGTACCGCCTTCGACATTGCCTCCTACGCCGCTAAAGCCCACGCCCGTGGCGCATACCTTATTGTCGACAGCACCTTCGCCCCACCAGGCCTCCAAGAGCCATTCCAGTTCGGTGCGGATATTGTCATGCACTCAGGCACCAAGTACTTCGGCGGCCACAGTGATATGTTGTGCGGTGTCCTCGCCACGAACCGTGACGACTGGGCCGCACAGCTCAAATCCGACCGTCTCTTTATCGGAACTGTCATGGGTAGCATGGAGGGGTGGCTTGGCGTTCGAAGTCTGCGCACATTGGAGGTACGCGTCCAGCGTCAGAGTGAGAATGCCGCCCGTCTTATTTCCTGGCTTGATGCTGCTCTTCATGCGCCTAATCCCGCGCCTGACAGCGACGAGGCGGCTGTGCAGGCTGTTCTCGGTGAGGTCCTCCATGCCAGTCTACAGAAAGTTGAGGGCGATTGGTTGAAGAAGCAGATGCCTAATGGGTTCGGGCCTGTTTTTTCTATTATTATGAAGGAGATGCGCTTTGCTCGTGAATTACCGAGTAAATTGCATTTCTTCCAGCATGCTACTAGTCTGGGTGGTGTTGAGACGCTTATTGAGTGGAGGACCATGACGGATGCGACGGTTGATCGGAGGTTGTTGAGGATCAGCATTGGATTGGAGAATTGGGAGGATTTGAAGGCCGATTTGGCGAGGGCATTTCGTGAGCTTGCGAAGTAGATAGATTTGGAGATTTAGATGTAGTATGAACTTCATAGAATGCATGACTGGTTCTTATAGATTGAGTGTGATTTAGTTACCCCGCATTGGGCAGATCATTGGTCATCCATCTCTTATCTGCCTATCCAACTGACCTCTTCAACACCTTTCACTCTCAATCATAACCTCTCCCACTGTCATTTCAGTCAATTCGCTCCCTCAACCATGTCGAAAACATTCACAATCCACTACTTCGCAACAGCATCCCAATACACCTCCAAAAATACAGAATCGCTCCCCGCGCCCCTGAAACTGTCCGCTTTGTTTGGCGAATTGGAACAGCGATACCCTGGAATTGTTCACAAGGTCCTGTCTACTTGTGGTGTTAGTCTGAACGGGGAGTATGTTGATGTCGAGGAAGATAGGGAGGTTGTTATACAGGCTGGGGGCGAAGTGGCTGTTATTCCGCCTGTGAGTTCGGGATAGATGCAAGACTTTTGCTTCTAGGCATATAGCAAAGTTGGCAGAACGGTTTCCCATGTATTCCCTCGAGAAGAAGGCTATTTATCCGTCTATCTATCAGCCCTCGGGGTAGAGTGGCGATCATGGGAGAATGATTGGGGCTCCACCCAGAGGAGACTTTGGTGAAAGCAACCGGAATCGATACACCCCCTCATTATTTGTATCGCCCTCGTTCCGTGAAGGCGAAAAAGAAAGAAAAAAGAAAGAGAACCGAATATACAATATGACAAACTTCATTACTGGACATGCCATCCACATTTAATTCTACGAGTACCTCCGTTGGTAGCTTGAAATACTTACTGTTATATAGTGCTGCAGCACCGTCGCAGCACCAGCAAAATTGAATGTTATTGTTACCTCCTTCCGTCGTACTATATTTCTGTCATCATCTCAGAACCTCACAGATAGATCCGTATATATCATTTTCCAGCGTCGCCTCCAAATCCTAGCCATTCATTACTCCATACTCTTCACCGCAAGAGCCTTCTTCTTCTGTAGCCACAAACAGACATTGCAAATAACAGAGAAGAAAAAGAGAATACTACAACACCAATCCAAAGTCAGCAAAGCTCCAACAACGGCCAAAATAAATAGAAACTCAGGAAGAAGAAGAAACAAAACTCACCAAAGTCCAATACTCAACCCCCAAATAGCCTTCGTCTCAATGCAAATCGCCTTTGAAGCCCCAATCCACGAAACATAATCAATCTTCCCACTAACACTAGCAATATAACTCGAAAGTCTCGACGCAAACGCATACAACGTAGCATCCTTATCTCCCAGCTCCGCTAGCGTCGTACACTTCAGGTACGAGAGTGGTTTGCCGACGATAACAGTGACGACAATCAGTGCGATTAGCAGCAGAGTGTCTAGCACGGCACAGGCTAGGAACGGGAGGATGTCGTCTGTGTAGAGGATCGCGGTGATTATGCAGTAGATTGCTGCGATGCAGGTCTGTGGGTTGGTTGTTAGTGAATTTCTAGAGAGGGTTTAGAGTGTAGACGAGGTTAGACTTACCACACTGATCGTTCCGATTAGGATATTTGGGGGTGTGGCATTGTTGTTTACTATCACACTGATGAACTTTGCTGTCATGCCGATTATGGCAATTAGGGAGCAGACTTGGAAGAGGCGGGATAATTGGAAAGTTGCGCCGAGGGCACCGTATCGGGGAGACATCTTGGGGGTTGAAATTGGTTTGAATGGGCTGATTAGAATAATGAATGGAATTGGAGAATTGGCCGGGCTGATTGTGTATTCGCCGATGTATCGAGAGTCGGATGAGTGGGATAGTATTCAAGCAAGCAACGACGAGGTAGATATGTATGAAACGAAAGGCTCAAGAACAAGGGAAGTGTACTCTGAAAGAAAGTGAAGAGAAAGTGAAGCTGATTGTTAGATTGAAGAACAGGCTGGTTCCGGCTTTTTATAAACATCAACAAAGGTCTCCCAATGACATCAATTGTCCGAAGTCTAGACCAGATTAAATTAGCAACAGATCTAGAATCTCTCTAAGCCAGGCTGTGTCTTTGTGTGTTACATATTGGAGAAGCGCCGTACTCAATTGGGTGACTTGTCTTTCATTGAGCCCTCTACCGGATATAGCGATCGGCATGGATAGTAGCTTAAGGTAGCAGGAGATCCCATAGCTCTTTGCTAAAGACAATACCCCATTGGAAGGATAATTATAATTATAATATAAGATACAATATAGGTCCGATTGACGAATCCACCCTGGCGCTTGGGAGGAAACCCTAACTCGCCGCGGGTCGCTCTCAGCCACTCGTTCCCTGGGCGTCTCCGGATCTGAAGCAGGCGCCTACATTTGATCTAATTATTGACTAGGATGGAAAATGCACAGTAGATCAAGTTTCAGGGCAATGCATCTAGCCTTACTGTGTTTATTTTCCGATTGGAGCTGCTTGGTAGGGTTTTTAGTATTGAGCCACGGGAAGTATACCCCGTACCAGAATATATCATGTAGAGCTCATGCATCTACTCCCCAACACGTTTCTCTTGAGTCATAATTAAAACCAATTGATTGACTTAGTCTTTGTAAATACAATTATAGACGAGATAAATATATCCAATATGCCTAGGCCCAGACAGTCTTGACGTCTAGTCCTTCAGCCTCCAGCCTCCACTCGTCCGCTTCTGGAAGAATTCCTGGGGATCATACGCCTTCCTCGTCTCCAGAGCAAGCGCCTTGGACTCGGGGCTAATACGGCCCCAGTAATCCTGGCGGTAGTATGCGTCGTTCATAAACAATGGTCGATACACGTCGGGAAGAAGGCCGTTATCGATGTTCTTCTGGGCCAGGTTATCCATTCCCTGATAGAGTTCGACCGTGGCTGCGTCGACCTTACTGTCGTCGGTGGATAGCCCGTAGGAGAAGTCAAGTTCCAGGATAATGTACGGTTGATCGGAGGGAATATCGAGGAGGTCCTAGGGATTTGTCAGTGATATGATCGTCCTTGTTCTTCCATTAGGAATAAAATTCGTACTCCACCCCGGTCCTTAGCCTTTTGGGAAAATGTCTTGGGCATGGGCTGGAAGGAAACTGTGCCTATTATCCCGGTTACTCCTAGTACGGACCCGGTAACGTCGCGGAAATGCTCATAGTACTCCTGGAGCGGGGCTGCTCCCACGGTCTTATTAGGAAGAGGCGTGGTCTCGGTAGCGATGTTATAGCGTTGCCCCCTAGTAGGGATTTAGCGAACAATCCAAGTATTGAAGCTGCTCGTCTTACTTAAGAATGAAGAAGTCGTTGTTCTTGAGCAGGTCGTAGTAAGTATCCCAGGTTTTGGCGGTTGAGGTGTGTTCAATAGCAGTGAAGCCGTCGAAGACTCCGGAGGGGGGCTCAGGGCCGTCGTAAAAGAGAAACAAGATACACAGGTCAACTACGAGACCACGCTCGAATGTCAGGATTATTGCCGCCTTGTCATCGGGATACTCGTCGGTGAAGTTGCGCACTACTGTGAGAATATCGGCGGCTTTGTCGGATGTGTAAACATAATTGCCACCCCAGACCTTATGGTCTTGAGGATGTGTCTGCACGGTGTATGCAGTAACAACACCGAAGTTGTTGCCGCCTCCTTTCAAGCTTTTGAAGAGGTCTATCAAGCGTTAGTGTTTCGGCGTTGATACGGAGTATAGTGTCACCCACCTGCGTTTTCGGTTTCAGTTGCGTGAACAATAGTGCCATTGGCCAGGACAACTTCGAAGTCCTTGACATTGTTCGCAGCCCAGCCGTATTGGGTGCTCAAGAAACTCATACCGCCTACAAATCATTGGAGATAGAGTCGGTGTTGATTTCTGATCCACATACCTCCGAGCATATATCCACCGACCCCAACTCCTCCCATTCGACCTCCAACAATAGCCCGACCAGTTCCCGCGAGACCCTTCTGGGCTTCTTCCCATGAAAGCCCAGGACCGATAACAACAGTCTGATCTGTGGGGTTATAGTCAACCTGATCTAGATTCTTAGTCGAAACCAGCAATCCGTCCTGGATACTAGAAAATCCATTGTTGGGATTATGGCCTCCGCTCTTGATGGCACTGTTTAGGGTTAGCGGACATCTTTACTGTTGGTGCAAGGAGAGAACAAACAAGAGAGTATCCACGTCGTTCAGGTTCTTGATTACCTGCGCCATCTCCGCTGCACTGGATGGAGCTGCAATACATGTTGGCTTGAGATCGCCGCATGCCGCGGACCAATACTCGGTCAGGTCGGTGTTGTAGGCCAATGAGATACGGTCTTCGATATCAATGCCCCCGGCCTTGAGTGTCGCGCAGATATCTGCCATTGTCCGAGGGACAAGAGCTAGGAACAGCGCCACAACGTGCCATCTGTTGCTTGAGAGCATGTTGTCAAAGGAGAGTAGACAATATAGCAAATATGGTATTGTAGGAATAAATAGAAGAAAGGAATATTAATCAAGCAGGGGACTGGAACGGATGACGACCGAGAACCTAACCTATATACACCCTCTAGATCAGTTCCACGGGATTTAGTTTATATAACCTCTCGATAGCTTTGGCTTGGGAGCATCCATAATTGGAGGATATTATTGAAGCCACTGACCACACCCCTCTTGAATGGTGGACCCAACAGGAACAGAAACCAAGCCACAAAATCCAAGAGAAGAATGCTCGGCAGAAGCATTGTTGAGAGATTCCATTCCATTCAGACCGGAGTCGGCCATGCGAGTCTAGATTGAGCAGGTGCCCCTGCTTATCGACCCGAAAGAGCTCATAAATTGAATGTTGTGATGAGTTCCCCACTGTGCTTGGAGGCTGCAGCTGCAGCTGCGGAGTGGAAGGACATGGCAGGGGTACGGATGCTCTGTCGTCCGAGTCAATTGTTTCTACGCTCTTCGTATACCCGAATACCTCCATCTCCCGATCTTGACATATGCTTATGCCAGATGCCAGATAGGGCCAGGACCTGCAGCAGTGGGTCCCAAGGCAAATTCCTTGTCGTCGGCTAAACTTGCATGTGGGAAGCAATTGTCCAATTCTCGGCCCTAGTGATCGGCAGATCACCCTGAGAGTTTGGCTTTGTCGAAACAGGTATTCCGTACCATCTTGGGCAACGAACGGGGCTTCACTGGTCGGCAGTAGTGGCATCACCCAATCAGCCATAACAGATTGAAAAAAGTACATAATCGGTTGGCGTTATTCACACAATCGAGAAAACAAAAATTAATCCTCAAGATCAAGCGAGACAAAAGATCCAAAAGTGGAACCCGCCAAAACTCGCGGGGATTGCCCCTGGCCCTGGCATGCTGAATCCCGATCGATCTTGTGTCAGGTCTCGCTTAATACAATCAAGAAATGATACTCGTGACAAGAAAGCTCTGTTAATAATCATATTTGACTCATATGAAGGTGGACGGGGTTGGCGACAACGAATACGTTTTCCCCCGGCCAATTCGCGATCTTTGGCGATCTTTTCGGTCAGAGGAAAAATAATACGATATCTTGGGGGATTAGGATCGCCGGGCTTATGCTGAAAGTGGCATGTTTACGAGGTTGGAGAGGTCGGGCATTGGTGCTTCCGGGCGAGAGAGCAGGGTAGGGAGGTATAGCTCAATAACTATAGATCCATGTACGAATCCGCGCAGAGAACGCGGTTTGATAGGCTGAATCAAGAGCATGGATTAACGCACGAGTCAAATTACCGGTGTATCCTCATCCCATGTCTTGAAAAGTGGCAACCCAGCTTCGGAGGAGTTCACCGGGAATGAGATAGTTCGTAGCTTGAGTCTCGGGGACCACTAGATCTTGGTATATGACATGCAATATAGGAGGAATAAGTTTATTCTCGGGTAGTCCGTAGATGAGTCTGGAATGTAGAATCTGATGCCGTTACGTGGAGAATGGCATACGGAAAACGGAGTATGCAGGCGAGAGCACGACTATGCACGATTTTTAGATATGAATGACACATCCCTTACAATCAGATGGCAGTTTGACTGATCCTGCAACCATAATCGAAAGACTGTACTTCGTGCAGAGTACTCCTTGGCAATAATCATGATGATCTTGATGAGCAGACGCACTTTCGGTGGGGCTAATATCGCCTTTTTGCTAATATGATAGGTAATATTCGGCCGCGTCTCCGATAGATGTCAGCAACGCATAGTTGATTGACAATCGTGGCTTGGCGCATCACCTCCTTGAAAGGACAGGGATGGCGAATTGGGCACGAACAAGGGTAGGGGTTAGCGAAGATGGTACGCTTATTCTTGTTGACCGACAGCTGTCGATATATCGGGGAATCTTTACGCGACACCGAAACGAGAAGAATCTATTACTGGCACGACTTTGCTGTCGATATTTCACCAGTGAGGAACGACCTAGACGCTTCTAAAGATCTACAAATCTGGTTGACCGGCTTGGTGGAACAAGAATTTCTTTTTTAATGAAGCCCTTGCGAGTGAGACACCAATATTAAATGAGCATTTTTTATCCAATGCTTGTTCTACTAAGGCTGCCTCTTGACGTCGATTCTACCGATGCAGCACTCCGTAGTCGATTTGGTATAACCGGTACTCTTGTGAGCTCACAAGAGCTGTTTCATGTCCCCTCCATTAAGGATAGAACTTGAGAGTATACTCTTATAGAACATCTAATATTATACTACTCATTCAACAATTTGTTACGCCCGGGTTGCGGACTTCGGGGCCAAATCCGCTTGAGACGGAGTTACCGGCGGAGTTCCGTTTGAACAAGAAAGTGTCTTGGAATCCTGTTCACCTACTTTGTCTTCTAGCATAGCTTGTCCAGGCAACATGGAGAGATCAAACCCGGCTCTCAGTCAATCTAGCACATATGGCCAAGCTTGCACGCATTGCTACAAGGCAAAGAGCCGATGTGTGCGTACCCCAAACGGCGATAAGTGTGAAAGGTCACAATGACTACCGGCCTGTTAATCAGATGATATTCAGCTAATGATTCTCTCAGATGTCTCCGTCTCAAGAAAAGGTGTCAGCCATCAGAGTCGGTTCGCAGACGCAATGCTCAGGCAGCCGGATCGTCTGATTCGCGCATCGCTCGGCTGGAAGACAAGATGGAGATATTATTATCTGCAATGCAGTCATTTGTTTCCCAGGGGGCTTCGGGGACTTCCGCCAATGTACCTGAGCCACTTCAACCAGCTCTCTCCCTCGACGGAAACATTATTTCATCATCCACGTCTCATTCGAATGGAACCTTGGTAAACACCAGCGCTGGGCTGAATATCAGTGAGGGGCCGACGTTTGCGACGGACTCGATCGTCACAACACCACCGAATCTGACCCAAGAAGATGAGCGTCTCGATTTCTTCCGATCCCGAATGCTGCCATGTTTTCCTTTCATCGATTTTACCCCAGACATGACAAACTCGTATCTGCGCCAAAACAGGCCTTTCTTACTTCAAGCCATCCACACTGTTACCATATTCTCGACGCAAGAAAGACTGGGTCAAATTGAGGAGCTGAAGCGTATCCTATTCACGTCTGCTTTGCGCGAAGTCCAGTCTAATATCGACTTGCTCCTTGGATTACTGACTTACCTAGCATGGAGTACCGACGCCTTTCTTGGCAGAGCGGATCTTGTCTCTCGCCTAATGATGCTCGCCATTTCAATAGTATATGATTTGCGGTTGTTCAAACCATCCTCTCCAGACGTGAAAGCCATTATGTCTCTTACCCAAGGGCAGGCTGAAGAACCTCACAGCCCTAACGATCAATTGCCTGACGGCTTTTTGGAAAGACAGAGGGCATTACTAGCGTGTTTTATTTTGAGCTCCAAGTGCGCATAATCATTGTGATCCTCTTACGGTCAACACATACTAACAAACTATGACTAATCCTAGTGTTTCGTCACATCTCGGTCGTCAAGACGCTATACGATGGACGCCTCAGATGGAAGAGGCGCTTCGGGTCATCACACTAACCAAGTCATGCCCTGCGGATGAATTATTTGTCTTTCAAGTACACTTGCAGCTGTTAAAGCAAAAAGCGGATTATGTTCGACAACAGGACGAGATAGGTGGTACTCGTACAGGAACAGCTCCTGCAGCGGCCTCAGCTCCTCGTTTCTTCTATCTCAAGACTTTACGAACACAGCTGCATGACTTAAAATCTTCATTTCCCCCAGATCTCTACCATATAGGTAAGTGGTTTCCCGCGTGAATAACCTAGCAGATTGTCTCCCCTGTGGTTGCTGATACCTTCGCCTGGGGAAACCCAGGCTTAGCCCGCAGACATCCTCAATACACACGCTCAATACGTCGAATTATACATAAATCAACTAGGTTATTCGATAAGTCGAGACTCGCTTTCTTTAGATCAATCTGGACGAATTAGTGACGGCGGGGTGGTACTGGAATTCCAACGACCCGAGTGTTTGTGGCAGTCGGTCGAGAATATCAAATCGTGGTTGGACGAGTTCTACAGAATTCCTTGCTCGAAACTTTTCGGCCAGCCCTTTCACTTTTGGTCACAGATGATTCTGAGTATCACACTTTTGAAATATCTATCAACACTTGAAGACCCACAATGGGATTGCCAAGCGGTGCGGAATACAGTCGACCTGATATCAACGATGGACTGTATGCTCCATAAGCTCGATCTAAGTAGCAAAGAGCCGGAACTTCAGTTCAATGATCATTTTCTCAAGCTCTTATTTAAGCTTTTGACCAAATGTCGGCTGTGGGCTGAAGCTCGATGGACCATGGCTTCTCAGCTACAAGATATGGGGACCAGGCCATGCCAAAGTGCTGACTCTGACATGACTAGTCGCAATCACCATATTCCAGATCTAGATCAGATGGCCTGGATGCAGTCAATGGATTTGGGAAATGACCAGTGGTTTGAAGATGTACTAGGTATACCCACAGCATTCTACTAGTTGGCATTGTTTTTGTGGATTATTGCATTGTGACAAGAATTGGAACCGGGCAGAATGTCTACCACAGACTTTAAGACACAAGGAAGGGTACTCATTAGATGTCCTCGGGAGCTACTGTCTATGCGATGGCCTATCTGTGAGATTATAGTTTGTATTTTATGGCCTAGAGAGAATGCGTGCCATCGATTGATATCGATGTGTTCTTACTAGCTACAACTCAATCTAAATAATCTAACTATGAGACTATTCATCCAGTGAGCTTCTTTGGTATAAACAGAATTCTATACTTCTATGTTGCAATGTGATTGGTCGACCAAAATCACGGGACAATTTCTATACCGCCTATGGCGGTATAGCAACTGCCGGCATAATATACTTAGTTTTCGAGCCACCGGCGCATTCATTATGCGCAAGCTCTGGCAATGGCACTTACAAGAATAAGGGCTTTGCAGAAGCTGACTGGTGCAAATTTGTCACCTGTGCTCTGCACATGGCGACACAACCGCGTAGAATGTGCGTCGATCGCATCCGCCACTCATCTTCCGGTGTTGTCTGGGGGGCGATGCTTTTCGTCCACCACGAGAACATTGGGGTCAGCTGAGGCTGTTCCAACCAGTAGTGAAGTGTGTCATACTAAAGAAGATTTTGCTATTCACCGCTAATCTTTCTTCTATCCCAGCAGAAAACAGCTGATCCAGACGAGCCGCCCCCAAGAGTTCCTATCGATGGCAATATCCTCCTTCGGTCCCAATTCGAATTACATGGAGACATTCGAGAGTACCTGAAGAAATGGCAGGATAGCAACCCCAATGATTTGGACCCGGTGCGCCGATCCGACTCCAAGAATCGGCCATTGGAAATACCTGGTAAATCGATTGGCACAATGCCTAACGGCCGAGACATAATCGATGCTTGGGGTGACCCGAACAGGTTTAACCAAGAGGCTATGGACAAAGATGAATTTGAAGGTGAACACCTCGAACAGGGCGATTTAATCGCCCGGTTGAACGCGGACGGGGTGTTCAATTACGGAATCTACGTGCGGTCTGTTCACAAACAGAAACAGTTCTACAATGGCAACGGGAATTGGCGCATTTGCTCCAACACGGAGCTTGACTATGTTATCAAAGGATTTGCACCTACCGAACTTGTCGAGCCCCTCACGCCATGGTTCCCGGATAACGAGGCTATCGCATGTCAAGATATTCAACTGACCCCCGAGGGAGGTCTTCCAAGGCCACTGGGCGCTCCTCTTCTGAGGATGATGAGCAACTTCAAGACTCATGTTTTGAAATTCTATAGAGAAAATTCCCAGATACTGGATGATCTTCATGATAAGGTGGCAGACGATACCGAAGTTCTATGCTTGAGCCTTGAAAATTTGACAACAACTGCTCTTGGCATTGAGGAATCGGAGCTGACTAGTGTCAACATGTTTGCTGTCCATCAAGCTGTTCGCCGGCATCCTTTTCTCATCGAAAAAGATGGCAGCTCCTTGTTCAGCCGGATGTATATCGTGCAGCCAAAACGGATCGCCAATATTGTCAAACAGGTCGTTGACTGGACTCATGAACACCAAGAACATTGTGTTCGTGCCACAATGCGCAAAGACACGCAGGGATCTAAAGACCACCCTATGAACCGGTTCATCACTAAAGCACAGCGGTTGATTCGCCTTAGCAGAAGGCTCCGCTCTCCGACTATTATGTCCAGCGTGGGACCATCCTCCAACAGGTATTCGCCTGGTCAGGATGGAAACCCGCTAGTGTTCCGAGAACTTCCTACCGAGAAATTTACTGCAGATGACCAAATGATCATTGAATATCTGCAGCTGTACTCGGTCCCTTCCATTGTCATGCCATCGGGCACTCTGAGATCAACAGCAACACATATCATGCGTGCCACCGGGATGTATAATACTCTTGGTCTGAGTGAGGCTTCAACCCGTCTTTTATTGCAGGAGATCGGCATCATAGCGCCTTGGGAGAACCTTTTACCCCTTGACCAGTATCTGATGCTTCCTGGACATGGGATATCCCTCGCAAGGGACATGGAGTGGGAAGAGATTGAGGAATCTTGCAGCAAGCTCACTGCCGACCAGTTGCAGGATTCCATGCAACATCTGAGAAAGGATTGGGGAGATCTCCCAGTTTACTGTGTGGATGATGTGACGGCGCAGGAAATTGATGACGGTATATCGCTGGAGCCCGTGCCAGGATCTCGTAACACTTTCTGGGTGCATGTCCACGTTGCCAATCCGACAGCCTTTATTAAAAATGACAACCCTATCATTCAGTATGCAGCTTCTCGACTCTTCACCACCTACATCCCGGAACGCACCTATCCCATGCTTCCCAAAGCTCTCACTGAACCCCACTTCAGTTTGGCAGCTGGTCGGCCGGTACTCACATTCAGTGCGAAGATGAATCTTCGAGGAGAGATCTTGGATAGTGAAATCAAAAACGGCACAATTCACAATGTCATCAACATCACTCACAAAACACTGCGCGACTTCTTCGACCCCGATTCTGAAGAACAGTCGGAATCATTCACCATCGGTGGCAAGTTCACCGAACCATCAATACCTGAGGGTAAAACTATCCAACAAGGCCTGCGGCCCGAGGACAAAGATAGATTCCACATCATGCGTCAACTCATGCTCGCATTCCGCCAGACCCGTCGAAAGAATGGTGCCATGGACCTCACTCCTCTTAGCCCAGATCTTTCTATCTCAGTCCAGTCAGGCGACGCCCCGATGCCGCCATACGATTTACAATCCACAACCGGACGCCACTATCTCGGTGACCCAGTCATCCGGCTCGATGTGCAATCCTATGATCCATACGACGTTCGCGACCAATCCCGGGACAATCTAGTCTCCCTGATCATGAATCTGGCCGGGCACATCTCCGGTCAATTCTGTGCCGCACGCAACATCCCCGTTGTCTACGACGGCACGTGGTACGACCCGGAGTACGGACGCGTGACCAACAAAAACTTGTCCAATTTCGGCGGTGAGGGTTTCTATGAGCTCAGCGTACCGTTGGCCTACTCCTCTACAGTCCCAACTAAGCATCACACCCTGGGCTTGGATACGTACGTCAAGAGCACCAGTCCGCTGCGCCGGTACACGGATGTTATTGCGCACTACCAGATCGAGGCAGCATTGCGTTTCGAGCATGAACACGGCCGTCAGTTTGACGCTCTTGTTGATAGTCCAGATTCTACAGAGATCGATCTAGTGGAGACGGACCTAGCAGAGACGGACCCAGCAGAGACCGATCTAGCAAAAGCCGATCTAGCAGAGACTCCTACTGAAATCACCACCAATGACACAAACACCATTCCCATCTCTCTCCTCCCCTTCTCCAAATCTGACATCGACGCTCACCTTATCTACTCTCAACCCCTGCGCACACGTCTCAGAAACCTCGACAAATACTCCGCACAACATTGGGCTTGCATGCTCCTCTTCCGTGCATTCTACTTCTCCGAGTGCAATCTCCCCGTCACATTCCCATGTCTGCTACGCACCCCGCGTACCAGGCCTAGACATTTGGACGAGGAGTATTCCGGCGTCATCACCAGTCTTGGCGTGAACTGCTCCGTCACCATCCCTCCGGATTTCCCAGATAAAGATAAGCTGGATATCTTCTGCACGGTCGAAGCTCATATCACGGCTGTCGATATGGCCTCTCTACAGGTGACTATGGAGGCGACTAGTTTTGTGAAGCCGTTCGAGAGGAAGGGTGAGTGGGCTTGAGTTTGGGTGACTTGTACAATACTGTATCATATACATCTCCTATAGGCATCGCCAATCTTTATATAATTGAAGGATTTCATGCCTTGGACATCGTTATTCAGCATTCACAGGTACTTTCTGTTCAAGGGTTCATTAATCCGGCACCCTGGAGATTATGCTCCAGGTTCGTCGCCCCATCTTTCCTTTCCTGAATTGGGGTATCTTTCTTCGGCAGGTATGCATACAAAACCTCGGATGTCATAGCTCCGAATGTAGTAAAGCTGCCGTGCGATCAGCGAGTGGATTGATCGTCAAAAGAACGTCACTTACAATGCAATGAAACTGAATGCCTCGGCCGCATACTTCCGGCTACATACCATCTCGTGGTTCCAAAGGTGGATGCTGCAGCTGACCTGGTTGAAATCCTGAGCCAGAAAGATGAATGCAGTGAGCCAGCTAAATGGGAGAGCATTTGTTACCGGTATAAAAGAGTGCTTAATACTATCATGCTTACAGGTAAGAAAGTGCTGCGTCCGTCAGAAGCAGAGGGAGAACCTGCCATCTGCGACGTCGGGTAAAGCAGCTGATGCCTAGTGTTATACCGTCGAGGATTGGGGTGAGGACCGCCTGGAAGGATTTTAGAATCTCTACATATTAAGATAAGACCTTGGGGAAATATACCACCACCAAGGGAAATATCACCGTAAGGGTTTTCGTCTCGCGGGCTGCCCAGGCTGTGATCCCGAGGACGACAAATGAACTGATGCATTGGATGATATGAGCGATGGTTGAGATTAAACCACAGAGGTGGTTGAAGAAGCCCATGTTGATGATCAGGTATTAATTTATTGATTGCTTGAATTAGTGTGAAGTGTTCAGAGTTCCTTTTCGAGAGATTCGGGGTTTTCACCCTTTCCCCAGGGATGATATCACCACATGTGGCCAAAGTCAAAACTGGTCTCTCATTGGCAAAAGCCATTCTGACATCCACGAGTATCTATGGAATAATTATTATATGCTGTCAGACTGTACTCGCGACTTAAAAGTCAACTGGTCGATTCTCCACATCCGGCCGAGTATACTTTTCACCCTGGGGAACGTGTCTCTTGGTACGAACGGACGGCAGGAGATCAATGATGAAAGAAAAAACAAAGAATGCGAATATAAGAGCGGCAACTACTGAAGTTAGCTTTTCCTTGCACAATCTGACAGGGCTGAAAACTTACCCCATTCTAAAACAGCAGCTGCGTTCCTGTTTCTTCCGGCTCTTTTGCATACGCCAAATCCAATAGCGACAGCAACTTCACAGATGATGAAAAGAGCTTTGATGAAAAAGCTCACTAACAAAATCCGGGCTTGCGGATGGTAAAATCGGCCGATTTGGATGTATTCCATACATACCAGGAGGGCGCAGACCACGTAGCATGCTATGAACATAGCCAAAAACCCGTCGTGAAGGTTTGAGTGATGCTTGGTGTCGAATATGGACAGCAGAATGAGACCTACAGCCCCAGCGATCGAGAAAAGAATCGATCCAACAGCACAGATCTTGTCAAACCTCCCTTTGTTTCGGGCAAGTTGGCCGGCATGACGAAGCCAACGCTCAGAGATGAGACCGAGATCCATGAATACGACTGTTACTGCACTTCCCGCAATGAACAGCGGTTTGAGTCTCTCAGCCCCAATATGGGAAATGTAACTGATTGTTGAATTAACTTCGATGTTGCGCCGAGGGCCAAGGTTCATTGATTAGACTCACGGAATTTTGAGCCCATCGGTCATGGTGGAATAAATTGGCTTTCCATCCGCCGCCCAGGTTGACAACATGGCTACCAGCATAGCTACAAGGCCATTAGTTCAGGTAAGCTTATTCCCTCGTGTTCTGACTCTCACCAATCCACATGCACCCGGATACCAAGGGGAATATCCAGAACGAGACAATCCACATGGCTTGTTACGCGACCCGTGGGGTGGGATCTTCAGGCGGAAAGACTGTGTTGTCTGGGAAGAGCTTGTATTATGATTGTTTGCAAGGGACACTCCTTTGAACAATTTCGATGTAAATTGTCGCGCATGTGAAAATTCAAGGATCGCAAGCAAGGGGGGGAACGCCGGATCTACGCCTGGCAGTACAAATCCCCAAGGGCGTAGAAATGCAACCCCACAGATCCGAATTACCGAATTCAGACTGTCCATGTATGTAACTCCATGGCGAACAGCTTATATCTCGGAGTGTCCACCCGGACCGGAGCGACCGGATGCTGACATCAGCAGATTCGGAGCTTTTTTCAACCTCATTTTCGATTGAACAGGAAGTAATCTTGCGTTTTCAACGACTGTACATCCAGAAGCTGTGGAAATTTGTTCGGTAATTTTTCTCAATGGTTCTACCAATGCGTCAGCTAGAGGGATTTAAGCAATCGTTGAATGGCGAAGCTTGGAAATATTCTAGGTCGATATATTCTCAGCGATGCTACGTTGAGAGGTGATCTCACCTAGCAAGGCCCATAAATCTTGACTTTGCACTGCAATGACTAGAGCTGCAGCCCTGATTATCTCGCTCAACTGATTGTTTCAGGGGCCTTGGAAGAGCGAGGTCTAGCACCTGGGCAACCTTGCCATCAACGACTAGAGGTCTTCTTGACTGACCCTCAAAAAGGTCCCACTGAATCACTCATCAGTGTAGCTTTATACTACCGGTCCGAATAACCAAGTCGTAGGCTTCCTCAATCTCACTAAGTTGGGCTTCGGGATTGGGTCTTTGCAGGTCCTGAATTAAGGTATTAAGATATTAAGGAGACATGTGTCACATATTCCATGTCGAACGACTATCCCAGACGAAGGACGCGTGGACGTTTTCTCAGAATATCATGGTTATTGCCACTTGTCTGATGAAGAGACCATATATCCCAGTCATGTGACCGGGGACTATGCTAACTAGCCACTTCGGGTATATCCACCGCTGGTCGCAATTTCAATCTTCCACCCTATTGATCTGTCGTTTTTCCCTAACTTTTTTTGTTAAATTGAGGAAACAACATCTACAAAGACAGTCAAAAGAGTACTGAAATTCTACCATTCTCGTTAATTGAAATTGGTTTGTAGTTAGTGATAGATCAGGTGACAGTAAGTAAGCTCTTGAGAATTGCGGCTAGTCGGAGATATACCCGAAGTGGCTAGTTAGCATAAATTCCGATGACGTAGCCACGCGACTACACCACTGCGACTATTCTTTGACAGAAAGTACGGTGTGAATATGTTTCATATCTGTCAATTGAGCCACTAGCTACAAACTTCAATAATGAATAAATAAAGTTACAAGTCTTCTTTGCTTCGACTTCCACGCCCTATCACAAGTCCGGAGTACAAGGTCGTACAACAAAGATGAGACTACGGTGTACATAAGAACAAGATAAATACATGCTTTAGCCACAGTGATATCATTCCAGTTTATTCTGGTTGGCTATAGGATTACTAGGATGTGCTGAGTACAATTGTATGTACATATATGTACTGCCCAGGTGCATATAGTTGGCATACATATTTCTTGGCAAAGCCTGAACCATGACGCAATTGTTTTGGATTTTGATATTTGGCGTTTAGATCAAGGATGATAGCCAGTTTAACATTCTTATGACAGTACACTGAGTTAAGTGGCTGACCATGTAGCTAATAAGAACTCCATAAGAAATCCATCCATGTACATCGTATCCGATAGAGGATCGTGGATCGTCGCACCTAAATTCGTGATGCTTGTACACCATCACATTGAAACCACGAACGTCATAAATCATTACTCTAATGGTTGCCTGAGTATGTCTATGTACAAAGGAGATATAAATACCCTCTTCTTCTCCTAATGAGATCAATTCATATCTTACCTTCATCAACCATATTTAATATCTACTTGATAACACCTTCAACCAACTTCAATCAACTTCAACTTTCATAAATACCATCACTACCAAAATGCAGTTTGTACGCAAGGCTGAAGAGGCCATTACTGGCAAGAAGAACGAGTCCCACGAGTCGACAAAGTCCTCCAACCATGGACCTCACTCGTCCAACTTGGCCAACAAGCTTGACCCCCGCGTCGACAGTGATAGAGGTTTGTCATTCACCTCACCTGACATCTCATCCTTCAGAATTCAATACTAATAACTACCTCAGACAACCGTGCTGCCCATACCGATGTGACTGGCGCTGGTCTTGGAACAACCCATGACACAACCCACGGCACCACCGCAACAGGCACTCACGGCTCGACCCTGGGCTCTGGCACCACCCATGGCACCTCTGGTGTGACTGGCACCGGTGCCGGTCTTGGGTCTAGTCACCCTACCACTGCTACTGGCACCCACGGCTCTGGTACTACATACGACACCTCCGATGTGACTGGCACAGGTGCTGGTCTTGGATCTACCCACAATACCACAGGCAGCACCAATGCCGGCCCTCATAGCTCAAACATCGCGAACAAGGCCGATCCCCGGGTCGACTCTGACCGTGATAACCGTGCTCGCCACGAGGGCCTCACCGGCACTGGTCTTGGATCTACTCACCCTACCACCGCTACTGGCACCCACAGTTCTACTCTGGGCTCTGGCACTACCCATGGCACTTCTGGTGTGACTGGAACCGGCGCCGGTCTTGGATCTACTCACCCTACCACTGCTTCTGGCACTCACGGCTCTGCCCTGGGATCTGGCACTACCCATAGCACCGGTGCCGGTCTTGGGTCTACCCACCCTACCACCGCTACAGGCACACATGGCTCTGCCCTGGGTACTGACACTATCCATGGCACTGGTTTGACCGGCACCGGTCCTGGTCTTGGGTCTACTCACCCCAGCACCGCTACAGGCACCCACGGCTCTACCCTGGGCTCTGGAACTGGCGCTACCCACAGTGGTCCGATTCCTACCCCTGGCACTAGCAGCACAAATGCTGGACCCCACAGTTCCAACATTGCGAACAAGCTCGACCCCCGCGTTGACTCGGACCGTGACAGCTACCCTCAGCACCAGTCTCCTCTTGCTGGTACTGGGCCTGGTACTGTTACCCACGGCTCCCACACTCGCGATACTACCGCTCCCGGTGGCTCGGTGATTGGTGGATCGGGTCTTGGTACTACTGGTCATCAGGATGCTGTTGCTGGCAGTAGCTACAATACTTCTAGCACTGGAACTACCACTGGTACCACTGGTCCTCACAGCTCGAGCATTGCCAACAAGCTCGATCCTCGTGTGGATTCGAGCGCTACTCGCATTGAGAATGAGGATCACCGTAGAATCTAGGTGGATATTTGGAACTCTTTGGTTTTTTATCTTGCCGGGCACAGGCCTTGATATGATGATATGAATTTGGGATTAAGAGCAAGCGATTTCGGTTATTTCCAATATAACAAATGATTTAAATCTTCAATGTTCTATTATGCAGATCGTTGTACATCCTTTCTCCGGGTAGATATACATCACCTACCTCAAACATATGTTTAGGTAGGCTCTCAATTTGTACAGTGTGTTCGACTTTCATGCACCAAACACCTCTTTCACCAGTGCCTTCTTATTGACCTTACCCATTGCATTCCTCGGAATAGCTTCCAAAACCTTCATCTCATGCGGGATCTTGAAAGGAGCAAGAGAATCCTTCAGCGCGCGCCGCATATCCAGCGGGCCCCAGGGTTGACCATTATGACCCGAAGTAGCTGCGTCGGGAGAAAGAACAACCACCGCAACAATCTTCTGGCCCCACTGTTCAGATGGGAGACCAACAACTGCAGCTTCGGTGATTTGGGGACTAAGCACCATCGTTAGTACAGATCTTTCAAGTGAACACCTGAAAGGAATGTGACAACATACAGAGAAAGCAACTCCCTCTCAACCTCCAACGCGCTAACCTTCTCACCCCCAGTCTTGATGATATCAACACTCTTCCGCCCCTGGATGAAATACATCGGTCCCCGAGCCCAATCTCCGCTCGCTCCACTACCAGCTCCGTCAACAACTCGACGGATCGCGACATCGCCGGTGCAGAACCACGGTCGGCCTCCATCATCGCTCTGAACGAAACTCTCGCGCGTGGCTTTCTCGTTGTCCCAGTAATGGTCGAAGACTGTTTCACCGCGGATCTGGATCTCGCCTTGGCGTTCTGGGCCATTGGAATTCTTGTCTTCCACTGGAATGACAGCACCCGTTTCGAGGTCGGTGAGTCGGGCTTCGACGCCTGGGAGCGGCCAGCCGACGCTGCCGTCGACCCGGTCTGCGACGTCGAGGCCGCAGCTAATCGCCATCCCGATTTCGGTCATGCCGAATCGTTCGAGGAGAACATTGCCGTTGCTGAGTTTTGTCCAGGCGGCTTTAGTCGGTGTTGGTAGGGCGGCCGAGCCGGAGATACTCAAGCGAAGGTTTTGTGGGGAGATTCCTTCTTTGGCGGCTTTTTGGTACTCTGGGGTTAGTTCCGGGAAGGTGGCCATGAGGCGGGTGTAGATTGTTGGGACGGCAGTTAAGAATGTGACGGGTGATCTTGAGCTGTTGGATGGGAGGAAGGGTGCTGCTAGTCGTTTCCAGACTTTTTCCGCATTGAAGGGGTGCATGAACTCGACCGAGGAGCCTGCTACTATTGGCGCCACGATTGCGTTTACCACGCCGTGGATGTGGTGGAGGGGAAGCAAGTGAAGCAGCCGGTCATCCGACGTGTACTTCCATGCTTCTAATAGTGAAGATGCCTGCGCGGCCACTGCCGAGTGGGGGATGAGTACACCTTTCTGTTCCGAGTTAGCTAGCTCATTGGGCGCAGGAACTAACTGAGCTTACCGGTCGGTTCGTTGTCCCAGATGTATACAACATCAACCCACCGGACGAAGGCTGCTTCAAATCTTGTAGGGTTACAGCTTCGCTGCTCGAGGCGCCCTCTGTGAGCTTACGGCGGATAGAGAACACAGGCTCGTGCTCCAATCCCTTGTCCACAACTTCCAGGCCTTTATTGGCATATTTTTGAGTTGTCAACAGCATCTTAGCCTGTGAATTGTCCAAGATATACTTCAGCTCCGCAACCGGGAAAGCCGGCGAGAGCGGGAGCGCAATGGCATCACTAGCAAAGATCGCCAGCATCATCACTGTAAGCTTATTAGGATTCTACGTATATTCTTCAACGGGATTCAAGGCAGCAAGTACCGACGTAATCATAGCTGCTCTCCGCGATGAAGGCGATCCGCTCGCCAGCCAATTGGCCCTGGGCCTTTTGTTCCAGGTCCTCCTTAGCGAGAACGGTGTCGGCAATTAGATTACCGTAGGTGAATGATCGGGCAGAGATGCTATGCACGACGGCCAGGCTTTCTGGGTCATGGCTCTGGAGTGCGCGGAAGATATGTGTGTTGGGAAGAGTCGACAAGAGTCTGGCGCTGAGAGGCATTCGCCGCGGGGTGAAGCAGACGCGCGCATTCGTACGCGAAAGCAGGGAAAGTAAACCAGACATTTTGAAATTTGAAATTTTGAACTTTAATAGTAGAAACCCATTGAATAAGAAGAAGCAATTGAGATGTCTCGAGCAAAAAGACAAGCTGATGTCATGACAGTGACGTTCCGAAATCGAAAACATTTGATTGGCTTCAATTGCGGACATCTCTCTCATCCTCCTCCCTTTGATCACTTCTTCTTTTCCTCTAAATGCTTCCTCGCAGCCTTCCGGGTTTGCTCCCTCGCCGTCTCTTCGCTGTATCTGCAAGGATGGCCTCCAATACGCCGCTAGAGGATGTCATGCGCGATAAGGTGAGCCACTCCTCCGTGTTGTTGACTGTTGTTGACTGCGATTGCTAACTTCTCCCCCCCTTTTTATAGATCACCCATGCATTCACACCTTCGAAACTCGTGATCCGGAATGACTCTCACCTCCATGCGCACCACGCTGCAATGGAAGGGTCGGTATCGAAAGAGACGCATTTCAAGTTCGTTCCCCACATCCGACCATACACGGCGTATGAGTCAATGTCTAATATCTCTCAGTGTGACAATTGTCTCTGATTCCTTCGAGTCGAAGATGCAGCCCGCTCGGCACCGTATGGTCTATTCGTTGTTCAAGGAAGAGATGGCTCGCGAGGGCGGACTACATGCACTGCAGTTGAAGACGAAGACACCCGCTGAGGAGCAGCGCGAAAAGGAGAGGAAGGAAAAGGCATAGATCGCGGAATGATTGGGCGTTCAGGTGCTCGTTATTTCGAAAGAGCGTGTCGAGTCGGATACCCCCAAACGATGACTCGGAATGCATTACATTACACTGCACAAACCCAGGATTCCAGGACTTTTCAACTACGGGGTTATATCTACGGCGTGATAGATCAAACTCATGCGCGAAGGAATCAATTATTAGACAGTATTACATAGGTTCTAGCGCCAAACAGGGGGCGGAGGAAAGCAACAATCTAGTATATACATCCATGCGCCGCAACATCACGAGCCCCGAAATAACGACAATCATCAAGGGCCATCGCGTGTTAGACGCGGAGCAGCTGTACACGAACACGCAGGTACAGACAGCTAGGAGGCAAAGACACAAAGAAAGAGGGGTTGAAAGACATTGCTTTTACACAAGAAGGAAATGCGAAGGGGTGGTATAACGAGAGAACAAAGACAAATGGGAAGATGCGGAGAAGATCCCGGGACAGGTCGTACATGGACAAGGTAGGAAAATGATGCAGTGCAGCAGACAAATCACTATTTCCCGCTACTTGCTCTTGTTGTTTTCGGTGACACCGACGGCCACACCGACGACGATACCAATAATAATGACTGGAAAGTAGGTTAGCGGGTCGATCAGATCTTGGTCTTGACAGGTAATACTTACGGATGATGATCAGCGCGTACCACTTCCAGCGCCGAGCGTTCTTTGCGCTCTGAATAGCGCTGTCAAGCTTGGTGTTGGCCTGCTCGACATTGCGGTGTGTCTCCTCGGCTCCTTGCTGAATCTGCTGGACTGCAGGCTCCTGCTGGTGTACCAGCTCTGCGACCTCATTGTACAGGTGGCTGAGTTCGATCAGATCCTGCTCGATTTTTCGGATAGCGGCGGAGCGCTGCATAGTAGCCTGACGGGCATCGTTGGCCTGGCGGGTGCGAGTACCGGGAACCTATTCCTCAAATATTAGCAACCGACCCGACCCGTAAAAGATTCAATTCGGGCGAAACATACAACAAAACTCTGCTCCTGTCCCAGCAGAACATTCTGCACACCCTGTTCTAACTCCTCGGGGGTAGCCTCGGGATTGGCAATCTCGTATCGGCGGCGCACTTGCTCCTCCAGGCGCTTCTGGAAGTCGCTCTGCGTGCGCTGGTACTGCTCAATCTCCCGACGCAAGTTGCGGCTGACGTTCTCAACCTGGCCCTGTACGCGCGCATCGCCGGATCCCGGGGTCTCCTTGATGCGCTTGAATTGATCGCGCAGGTATCGCAACGCTGTATTGATCTCATCCTCAATGTAATCGAGCGTTTGGCGCGAAGCCTGGTCTTCCTTGCCGGTGCTTGAGTCCAGAAGGGCCTTTTGGGCGGCGACCAATTGGGACTCGCGCTTCTTGGTCAACTCGGTAATACCCTCGTTCAGTTCCTTGCACTTGTTCAGAATCGCCGTTGGGCCACCAGATGAGGCTTGATTGATGTTGGACATCTCTGTTGAGGAATTAGACTCGTCGCGAAGAGGTCGATTATCGGGTCAGCATACCGTAGCCACCATTTCCCTGTTCCGCGGCGCCAGCCTGGTCATAACCACCACCATATCCATAGCTTTGTTGTTCCTGGCCCCCATAGGGATTGGTCTGTTGCTGACTTCCGTATGGGTTGTACTGGCCATAGCCGCCTGAGGTGTCCCCTAAGCTCTGGTACTAGGGGAAGTCGCGTCAGAAAGCAAACTCAAGCAATCAATGGGGTACACATTGGTTCACTCACACTCATGATGTGCAGATTCTCAGGTTCTCAGATCTGGGGAACAAAACAATAATAGTAGGGGGAGGGGGGAGATGTAGGAGGGAAGGGTGAGACGGGGAGAAGTGGAAATTACGGCAGAAGGGCTGGCGGTGTCAGCGCAGCAAAGCCAATAAGATCCGGGGGTTAGTCGCGCTGAATAGCAGAATTAAGCATTAATTTGGGGTGAATTAAAAGGGATCAATGGGTTTAACGGGGTTCGACGGTTTCAAGGGTTTCATAGGTCTTCGCATTTACAGTGGTTTCTTTGGGGTCCCCCTATTTTTAACCGTCTGCTACAGAGTGGACAGTGCACCGTTCCTACGTTAGTACGGATACAGCCTCCTTGCAATTTGGCGGTGGAGTCCCCGAGATTGGCCTTTCATCCTGTGTGGCTGAGCCTGTTCTATTTAAGACATGGCAGATCCGTGTGATTCGATGAAGGGGGAGAGCGGCATATTTTTTCATCAAGTACTGGATACTTGGCGTTGGTTGTAATATCCACCCTGGATGATGTACCTGGTACATGTCCGACGGTCTGTGGCAAGGGAGTCTGCACGTCATGATTATGATGTACCGCCTTGATGAAAGACATATGTATGCAACGCGGACTATTCCAATAGGAAAACAATCCAGTCTGGGCGACAAGTCGGAAATAGCATGCGTAGGGACAAGACGAACTGAAAAATCGATGTGAAACTTGGCCAATCAGGGCATTTAGAAGGTTCGATCAGCCTCATGTCAGGCATCAACTAAATCTCATTTAGCAAAGTCAAAGTATAGCTGCCTGATCTATACAGCATATGGTTACTCCGTATAAGGGCTATCGTACGGAGGAGTGGCTATGAGGTTGCCCAATGCGGTAACCCGGTCTATTCTTCTTTCGGCCTAAGAACTCTCCGTCCCCTTTTCATCCCCAACACTCACTTTCTTCACCCCGGACTAACCGTTAGTGTTTTGAATCTTGTCTATACTCAAACAATAACCGTATCATCCTTCTTAGGTGTCACCCGACATATCTGCCATGATAATCGAACGATTCCCAGGTCTCGCCCCTCATGCATCTGCGGCATGTAAGCCTCGGGTATTCTTAGCCACAGAGTTCACCTAATGGTTGTTGTATTCAGGCAGTTGACCGCCAGGGCTGTGCTCCCGAGGCAGTTGAGCCTCTGAAGTCAGGGAGTGTGGGTCTCATATGTGGATCTACCTCGGTAGACATCTGTCTAAGCCATTCCATTCCAAGGTTACCTTGTGGATGTTTAAAATCCCTTCAATGCCACAAACTAGCATATTGTCTCGATCTGGTGGATTCGATACACATACAGGATGGGGACACCACAATAATTCCTGGAATCTGAACTGGAGGCCAGACGTTGGGAGGCTAAGAGAAGCATGAAAAAGAGGCTCAATGTTCTGTCATATAGCTTGGTACTAACAGCTTTAGTCCTTCGTTTCAAAGCTGAACCATCTCTGCCGTCGATATGGAAGAGCTTGAATGCTCTAGAATGCTTTGCATTTTAGGAGAAGCCACGGAATTCGGCCAATGGCCAAGGGATAGGAATGCGAGGCCATTGTCATCTGGCGTTGTGCAAAGGTGGGCATATGAGGCTTAGATCAACTTCAAAAAAGACGTTCCGAAAAGTGAGTATGTCCAAATGCTCAAGATTTGAGAGCAATGAAAGTCGAGGGTCACTCCAGCCTTGCAAATCTGATGTCTTGTTTTGACTGAGAAACATCACATATCCAAACTAAAGAGAAACCGCTCTGGCATGAGCTTTGACTTCCGATTTGGGTGGTTTGGATAAGCTCTTACCCAAATCACTTTAACAGTGCGAGCAGACCCTTGAAAGATAATTGAAACGGCGTGTCGCAGAAAGGAGCGGAGAAGATCATCACAGAGATGGAGTCGAATCCACTTCTATACGGAGTAGTCTGTACTCCGTAGTGTGTCTGTCATATTCGTCATTGTGGAGGTCTGTCCCACGAACATGGAGTTTGGAAGTACGGTGAAGATGGAGTGAATTGATAAGTATACTGATTATTTTCATTCTTAATAAGTATATACTAAATTAATGCATCATATCATACCACGTCTCACAATCTGCACAGCAGTTTTAGAACACACAGAGGGTCCCGCTCCGATGATGCAAGCAATGAAAAAAAAAGTACGATCCCAGCGTAAGAGATAAGAGACACTTGCAATGCTGCCAATGCCAATGCCAAAGAAACAAGAAAAATACAAATATATCACAAAAAATACACTGCCAATGCCTACTCGGCCTTGGACTGGCCCCGTGCCGCCTCAACCGGAGCCTCGGGCATCTCTTCTTCAGCATCGAGGGCGTTCATGTCGTCTTCCTGCGCATTCAGGTGGTGGAACACGGCGAAGAAGATGATACCGCATATGCAGGATGCACAGGCAAGACCGGTGAACATCCACATGACGGCGGGATCGTAGGCGGCGGGAGTGAGTGCTTCGGCGAGAGCGGAGCCGAACGCGTTCGTGAGGAGGTACATGGACTGCACGAAGGACTTCATGCTGGGCGGTGCTTTGGTGTATGCGTACTCGAGACCGGAGACAGAGGCGAAAATCTCAGACAGACCGATGAAGACGTAGGCCGGGGTTTGGATGGCGATGTGAACTCGGTTGCCTTGGGCTTCTCCGTTGACCTCGGAGGCCGCGCACAAAGGTTTGCCGTAGCATGGACCGGCGTCGTAGATCAGGTGCTGCACGATAGCGGCGTACATCATAGCAAGCGAGGCGACGACGAAGCCAAGGGCGATACGGGTGATCGGGCGGAAGGGGATCTTCAAACGGCGCATCAGGGGGTAGACGCAGGTTTCGAGAATGGGAATGAAAACGATGATGGAGATGGGGTCGAAGTTCTGCATCAGATCGTTGGGAATGCCGTGGCCATCCATTTGACCGGCTTGGGTGACGAAGTTGCCGGAGAATTGTCCGTAGACGACCCAGTAGATCGGGTAGAAGGCGAACACGCGGCAGGCGACCAAGGCGCGCTTCAGCTCGTCGATGAAGTGGTCGTCCCAGTGGACAGAGGACGCACCATTGTGTTCGGTCTGCCAGGAGGGCTTGGGGGCATCCATGTTGCGGTTCTTCATCATCATCCAGACGGCACGGAAAGCATCCGTGATGATGGAGCCCTGGGGTGGGCGAACGACGTAGAACTTGCGGCCGAGAATGATCACCAGGGTACCGACCATGAACATACAGAGACAGAGAAGATAGGCTGGCCAGAAGTCGATGTACAACTCCATGTAGGGAGTAGCGAGCAGGGACAGCGAACCGAGGTTGATGCATCCGTAGAAGATCATGTAGATACGCTGAATTGTCAGGGCGGGGTCAATGACGACGCGCTCGCCCTTCTTGGTGGTGGTGATGGCCATCTTCTTGCGCTTGTACTGATCCGCAATCAAAGGAGCCACATTACTCTTGATGCCACCGGTACCCAGACCAATGATCAAGATGGCGACAATGAAACCGCCGATGCCTGAGCCGTGGTCCAGGGCAGTGGGAATGGAGGTGCAGACCAGGATGAGCAGGCCAATCATGTAGACAAAACAGAACAGCACAATGGTCTTGTACTTGCCAAGATACTGATCGGCAATGATGGCACCGACGATCGGGGTAACATAACACCAGAACTGGAAGAAGGTAGTGAGACCGGTTGCACCCTGGTGAGCCATACCGAGCGCACCACGTCCCTCGCTACCATCCCGAGGCCGCTGAACGTAGTTCTGGAACAGACCAGACATGCCGTAGTAGGTGAAACGCTCGCACAGCTCGACGACGGCCACCAACCAGGCGGAGAGAGGCAGGTTCTCTGCGACATGACGCAAGGAAATCTTCTCCGAGAGTGTGGGTTCGCCGCCATCCGGGGTAGTCTGGTTCTCCTTGTCGAACTCGGCATCCATAGCCTTTTCATTCAGGACGACATGGTGAGTGACCTCTTCGGTGTCATAGGGTGGAGCTCTGAAGAGAGGGTTAGTTGCCCTTCATGAAATTGCCAGCCACACAGATACATACGCAGAAGTCTCCATCTCACGGTCTGTGGACGACATGGCTACGAGACCAGATGATGCCTTCTCTTTCAAGAGGGCCTAGAAAAAAAATCACAATCGGGAGTAGAGAAAGAGGCACAAAAAAAGGGCGTGATTAATACTATATATGCAAATTTTCGTGCACTCGACAAATGAGGCCAAGTGGGACCGGAGGAGAGTCTTATCTTGAGAAAAGCAGGAAAAAGAAGAAAAAAAGCAAATTGCACGCCATCCCCCATGCCCCCATGCCACTAAGGCTCATCCGAGAAGGTCGCATACGGGCCATTGTTCGCAGTTCGACCGTGGATGCGATCGGCATGTTTATCGTCCCACGGCGAATGGCTGAACTCGAGCAAGTCGACCCACGAGCATGCGAATGTAACCACACGGCAGAGACAGTGCACACGGAAACGAACGAGTCAAGCAATTAAAGGCCGAGCATAGGGTGGACTCTTGATACAGGTCCGGATCAATCAGAGCAGCGAATGGTCTGGTCTTGCATTTGGCATCCTGGGGATTTCTAGAAGGGGTGAGGCCGAGTCCACTTTGTGTATTTTTTTCATCGAATCACGTTGAGATGTGCAGTCGGAGATTGCCGATGAGGTTGAAAATTTCCCAGTTGAGGACGGTTCCGGGATTTGCCACGAGGGCAAATTCTGGGATTTGTTTTCGCCTTCCCAATGCCATCAAATCGACAAATCAGTAAGGATATATTTGGAAATCCGATGGCGACTGCTAATATTGAACTGCATGGGCTGCATGGGCTGCATATTGGCAAGGCTTGAGCGCCTTCGACTCAGGACCGGAAAACACATCCGCTTTCGGGATATGCGATGTCGAGCGCGGATTTCCTGATTGCGAGATCAATAAATCGCATTAATCACAATCACCAGATGATTGCCAATGTAACGTTGGGGCCCTTTTCCCCCTTCCCGTGGAGTTTCGTATGTCTCAAAGCTTCATACCCGCTTACCCCGGCATGCGTTTCCCCGTCAAGACAGCAATAGCCAATGCCGTTGAATACATTCCAAGCGATGAGAGAAACCAGAACCCGCCGTTCCTATCATTCGGTCTGGTCTGGTCTGGTCTCTGTTTTCCGGGGTAATTATTCTCTCGTAAGAGTTGCGTAGAAACATTGAACGATGGTGGATCTGTGGTTTGTGCCCGGTGACTTGCCAAGACCTCAGCAGATAAGGGGGAAGATTTCAGTTAGTGTTGGTCATTCGCATGTGTGGTCTTCCTTGGAGGAATAGAGGTCATCTCATCATATGGACATTTTTTTGGAGGGAAAGGAAGGAAAAGAGAAAAGAGAGAGAGAGAGAGTCAAAGACCACAACTGGGACATCGCTCATAATATAACACCAAGAAAACACCAAGAGTTATAGCACATGCTCTTTGGGCTCCGACTTCGCTTGCGGACAAAGATGAGCTTCATATCCACCAACAGGAGGGCTTATCACGACCATTCGGCATTATTTCCCAATCCCTGGGGGATTCTAGCCGTTCGCCAAGCGACCAACGCCTTAAGAGAGAGTTCCACTAAGACCCAACCTATTGGCAATCCCGACACCGGCACAGGATTATATCACGTCAAAATCGCCGGCGTCCCGAATGACTTTATAAATTCTGTTAAACTCAGTCTCGAAAGATCCTATGCGGTTGCTCGAGTTGATCGTCTAGACATTTATATCGTCTGGATGGCCACTCGACAGGGTTGAGTTGCGTGCTCTCCCAGTGGCGCACGCTTACTTGCCAAGCCCAAGTCGCCAAAGCGCTTTATCGCAATCCTCCACGCCCTATCTGATACCGTTGCGACCTTCCAATCGAACTATCTTAGACCACTACTCTATGCCGTTGAGCCAATATGAGAACAACCCGACAACTTGCGATGTCGGCCCTCGACCAAGACCAGGGCTCTACGGAGTACGGAGGACCTACTCCGGGAACTTTGATATTGCGACACCACCAGCCACTCAGAGCATCTCAGTGGATCTCCATGACTTGCTGGATTGTATCCATATAGTGCTGACCTCAGGCGAACTATATTTGTGTTGAGAATATCCATGAATCGAAGAAATATGAAGGTTGTATCTTGAGGTACGGAGTACTGTTTCTGGGTATTCCTGCTAGGGGATTCTACTATTCCCAGCAGGAACTTGCAAGGAAATGTATCAATAAAGAACATTGTGCTGATCATGGATTTTTCGGAAGCAGCTTGCTTACCTCTATAAATAACTTTTTCCTATTGGCTAGCCTATACGAGGTGATATTCTGCTAGCAATGAGACGCGTTCTCTGCCCTGGTGTTCGACTCTACTGTAAGTTCGGATAAGGAAGGAAACAAAACAGGCAACTTACTAGCATGTTTACCATTTCACTGTCCTTAACTGGCTGATAGTAACAGGGATTTATAGTGTTAATGGATAGAACATCCATCTCCATGACATGAGGTCAATCCCTAGTCTGGATCCACAGCCATATATTAGATTCTAAGATACGGGATACACCACAATCTGAATAGTCAGTTATTTTCCCCAACATAACTTTGAAGGCACTTTTTGTCTCTTCTTCGGCCCCGGATACTGAGCCAGGACATATCCCATACTCCAGACTCTCAATCGTGAGGCCATTCTAGTTACAATTCCCCCTACTACTATGGATTCCTTTTGCAAATGCACCCTAATCCCGCATGTAGATCCTCGGCCCGATGCCCAGTTCACTCAGTCGTTAACGGTGTGACGATCTGGGAAGGATCGTACTTACCAAACGAGGCAGGAACGGTCACGTCTTTGTACTTGCCAAACGAGGAAGGAACGACTATGTCCTTGTACCTTCTTTTCTTCTGAATCGAATTGGCTCGTAACAAACGGTTCGGTCATTTCAACAGGTATTCTGTACGTTTCTTGGCTAATAATACCAGAGCTAACTTCTAAGCCTTACTAGCTAATAAAGATAGTATTCACCTACTACTATAGTCTATAGATATTCTGTATTCACCTATCCGCGTCGCGTTGTGTCGCGAGATAACCGCATCTTACTATTCTTCAGTCTAATATTACTCCTTTCTTCACTCGTACAGTCGCACTATCACCATGAACTTAATTGGGGAATTCTTTACCTATAACCCCACTTATCAGTTCTGAATCTGCAAGACCTGTGAATCTGCCGTGGATGCTAAAACCATTGTCGGCCATCTAGCCAATAAGCACCGACAACACCCTTCTGCCCGTACATTGGCACAGCGGACGGCAATTTGTGCTGAAGCAGTCAAGGTTGGAAGGAACTTCAATACCAATCCTTTTGTCCCGCCATCCCCTGACTCCCGGCCGATCCCCGGATTACCGGTCTACCGTGGTAACTGCTGTCAAGTCGAAAACTGTCAATTTACGTGTCGCAGCGTAAAAACGATGCAAAAACATCGCAGGCAGGTTTATCACGTCTCTATCGCTGCCGCTGCCAGCGGAAGGCCAAGAATCAAGCGGGAAGAAGACTCATCAATAAACCCGAACGGTCAACCTGTGTACTGCCAGCAATTAACGACAAGTGGGAACCTCAGCTTTATCGTTACGCTAGATCCAGCAGAGGCTACGCCAGATCCAGCAGAGGCTACGTCAGATCCAGCAGAGGCTACGCCAGATCCAGCAGAGCTATTAAGCGTCCAGATACAAGAGGGTGGTGCCGAAGACCAGATTTGTCGCAAGGGCAAGGAGCGAGCTGTTGCTCCTTCTGGCGATAGCGATAATAGCGATGCTCATCCTGACGACGGCGAAGAGCACCTTCCCGAGACGCCTCGGGAATCCGTGAAGAAACGTGCGGCTCCTGCGACTCCCGTGGCGGCAGGCAAGCCGTCGAAAAGGCCGAAGAAGTCGGCGAGTGGAGAAGAGGTTCCGATTCCTCCTTCTGCAGAGTGGGCAAAGCCTCTTTCTGGACCAGAGTATGACGCTTCAATATACCAGACTCCTCTCGACTGGCCCATGGTGTACAAACTGAACGATGAGGAGTGTGTACTAGATATCTTCGAGCGGCTTCGGTCTGTGCGTCGTCGTGTGGATGACGACTATTGGTGTATGCGTGCCGGGATGATCGCTCTCGGCTGGTGGGCTCCGTCTAACGACACCGACGCCGAAAGCAGTGATGATGAGGATGCTGATTCCGTGGATTTCCTGAACACCCTGGTCTGATGGGTGCGGGACCTTTCTGGTTTTCTGCATGGGCCGATTGCCCTTCTCGTTTGTTGTATGATGTTCTGTCCCTTCTAGGCAGGTCCTTCCGCTCCCATAAGGAGTGGGTAATGCGATTCTGGTAGATTCATCAATTTTGCGCATTCATGGGTTGTTGAATCTTCTTGGAACAAGTGAGAGAGATGAAGAAGGATAGATTCTCTACAATGATCGAGGTCTAGCTAGTTAGCTAGTTGCGCTGGCAACGTCTCGGTCGCATAAGACGATGACGACTTCTGTCCAGTTGTTTAGAGAGCTTCAGCCCTCTCCAACTAGCCATATAGGTTGTCGAAGTAGTAACAGTCTACGAGGTTAGTTGTCTTAGCCAGTAAACCTTCATGGTTTATCAGCCAGGGGTCGAGACACTTTTCGATCCCGGAGATGCGATCCCATGACAGTTCACCTTTCTTTCGCAGGAGGGTCTTGTTATCCCAGATGGTTCGGAAAGTAGATATCAAGCTCGTCCAGTATATTAGTCTGATGATTTATCTACTCCACACTCTCAAAGACCAATCGTCCATCTCCCCTCCTTCTCTTTGCTACCATTGTTATTCATTGCCTATAATACCTCCCAGCGTTTGGTAGATAACCTCTTGAGAGGGTAACAACCTATAGCGAGATATACCTATAATCCCTATAGAGAGCCAATTGCCTGTCTTGAATGTCACAAGTATACAGCCTCGTCACTCAAAAAAGACTTGGATGTTGGGTGACAAATTTTTAGATAAGTATGAGATTTACACAAAGATATAATGTGTTCTGCCTTGTGTTCTGCTTTGTGACTATGTTCTGCTATCTGACAAATGGTTGGTTTTAGTTCAAGCTGCCCGAGCAATCTTTCACTGCACGCAATCTTTGGCCTTCTTCAACAGCCTACTTTGGGGTGGCCTTTGCCATTGAAAACAATATTGTCCCTTTTCCAGTGCAACCTGTCTCAAACGCCCACCCGTCTGCCAAATAACTCCCCCTGAGTAAAACCTGTCTTCTGGTCTAATCATGATGAGGATATTAATGAGAAAATATTCGTGTGCTAGTGTATGAGTCCTTCAACAGTGTCCTGCGAGAGGATCGTGTAAATGCGGTGTAAATCCGCAGAACATGGTCGAAGCCCTGCACCCCTGAGCACCCCTGCAGCATACAACATAGTACTAAAGTGTCTTTGGCCATGCATTCCAAGAAGTTCCATTAGAAGCCCTAAAAGACCTTCTACTCGCGACACTGGTCAGAAGAGACAAGAAACAGACGTATGCGACGAGGGTCAAACACCTCTAGCTACATCTACTGATATAGACCTCTCAGCATGTGCCATCCAAAAGCAGCAGCTCTACTCAAGGGCTTGATCTCGCGAAACCCGACCTAGCACGCAACACCAAAAGTTGAATGCATCCATGAACAGGTCATATTTGTATAGAATAATGTAGGGAAAATACCATCATACTGGCACGACCTCGACCTTAATCATGGCATAAGCCTCGTAAAATGTGTTTGGTAGAGTAAGATACAAGTCGCAAGCAATCAGTTCGTCCCTGCAGAACTATGCAGCGGGGCCGGCATAAAGGGGGGGTACCTCGGTCCCTATGTGAATCATCCCCAGTTTCCGGCACCGCACATCGAGTCGAGTCAATTCCCCTCGATTCGTGTCGTCCGTAATCGTGAAATCTGCGCATCGCCATCCGTCCCCTGTTTTTCGTTTTTCATCCTCGTCTGCACAACACCGTCTCAGCCAGCCCTCTTAAACGGTGTACTTGGCCTTCGCGCGCGTGCTGCCGCTGTGTGCACTGTCAGTGTGGCCGGAGAACTCCACCACATCCGCCAAGTTGAGCCGCAGCACGTCCTTGAACCGCTGGCCAATTGCTTCGAGAATCTCCTTGCCCTGCGCCTGTGTGCGGGTGTGCTTGTCTCCCTGGATACTCTTGCCGACTGTGCGTGTCCATAGACCGACACGGTAGAAGCCCTTGCGCACATTCACAACTACTCCCATCACTTCGTTGTCATCGTCATTCTCGAGGGTCTCGCCGATCGCGGCCAGCTGCGCGTGCAGCCAGAGTTCGTCAATAGGAACGGAGCGCTTGTCCTTGAACTGGTATGACCACTTTCCACCGTGCTTGTTTTGGGGGTCCTCCCACTCGGGCCGTACGCCCTTCTTGAAGAGGTGGTAATCGGCCTTGAGGCCGAGTTCGGAGGTCGGCGTGATGTTGTTCTAATAGCGCTCGAGGTTAGTGTTATTGTCGATCGAGGGAGACGTCCGGTTGGACATACATAGATGCCCCAGAATTCTTCAACGGAGCTGAAAGTGACCACCTCCTTGAGCAGGTCGTTCCAGTTGTCGCCCTAGGTTCCATTGGTAAGCATGCTGACGTCGATCTATCCCACTGGTGTCTCCTACTTTGCCACTGGGGGGCTTGGTGAACCACAGAGTCCATTCGTGCATAAGAGGGTGCTTCACGTTGAAGTCATCGGGGTTGTGGAAGACGGTAACGGCATCACCAGTCTGAGTCTCGGTGACAGGGGCGGAGTTCTCATCGGCCACAGCGGGAGTACCGTTTTCTGCGACGGCAGCCATGGTGAATGGATGTGGAGGGGAAGACGATCGAGTTCGGAAAGTCGGAGGGGCGAGAATTTTAAGGAAAGCGCAAATCAGAGCTTTTCACACAAAGAAGGTAACAGGAATCCAAGCCTAGATCTATTTAGCAGTAATAGTCTGCTCCAGGCAGTGTGAGATGAGAGTGGAGGTGGGCGACAATTGACTGCAAAGAGTGGAAGTTTTGAAGTTCGAGCCACAAAAACTTGCCTTGCCTCTTTGGGTTCTTCCGTAACATAATCACTATCACACCCAACTAGTTATCCGATCTTCACTTTGCTCTTATTTTGTCTTCAAATCATTTTGATTCATTTCTTATTCATTTGAATATTTTTATTCTCATTTATACTGTCCAGGATTCTACATGGCCGAAAATTGAAGAATAAAATTCCGGAACACGATGCCCAAAGACCGAATAACCCAACCAAAAATCCTTCGTATTGGAGCGCCGACGTGAAAAGCAGAAAGCCGACAATAAAAACATCAAGGGTATCTCAAATTATGCCTCGGAATTATAATTCCTCCCCGCTGTTCATCAAGCTAAGGAAGCAGTTCCACCCTGTTTAGTTGTTAGTGACTGCAGCCAGGAGCATAATCAGCAACACCTCGAAGCAAATTACTCACCCAAACTGACAACGTTGACAAAGAGCAAGCGCAGCTCTAGCGGAATAAATGTGAAGTTGACGCCCTGTACAAATGGCCAGACCATCAGGTTGGCCTTGTAGGCGGGAACAAAGGCAGTCTTCAACCTTTCCACAGGATCAGCGCCTTCCATGATAGCCATCGAGGATAGGAAACATGTGAGCTGGGTGGGGGCAAAGAAGACTTGGTCGGCGGCAACACGAGCGGCGGTGGTGGACGCAGTGCCTTTGAGAACGACATGACGCTGGAGGATGCCAAACCAGGTAGTGGCAACCGGACCGAAGACAGCTGAAAAGACACGGATCAGCAATGTACAAGGCACTTGAGACATATAGACATACCTCCACCGTATAGAGCCATTCGCCCAGTACGAGCGAAGTCGTGCTCTTGGAGACCTTTTCGGTCAACAGCTTGCTGGGCTAGAACATCCCCGCTACCGAATAGGAACTGTTGTAACAAGAGTCAGGAACTGGTCCAGAGAAAGGAGAAAGGAGAGAATCATACAGCACTGGTGATGCTTGCGGTGAGGATAGGCCGCTTTGCCAACTTAGACTGGTACCTGGTTGAATGTTATGAGCTGCGATTGAAGGAGATGAGTAAGAGAGACTTACCAGCGTAGCATAACTGCGATTGGATGGCTATAAGGGACAAAACAAGCAGAGAAGGATGCAAAGAAAGAACAAAAAGCAGACGAAAGACGCTGAAATACTATTGAACTGGGGGCAACTGGGGGAACAATCTTGAAATTGCGGAGTCCCTGTCGCATTGCCCAAATAGGAAATGCATCCGCCTGCACCAAATTTTGTGACGTAGCAGTGAGAATAACAACATTGCGGGACTCGATTGGTATGAAAAACACGATATATTTGTAAATATTTCTATAGCTAATGACCTCAACATCACCATAAGCAAATCTATCCCTCATTCTACATGATCAATGCCTCTCTACAACAACGGCGATCAATCCATTTACTTCTGGGCCCCATCAGGTGACACCGCCCTGGAAACCTTAAGTGCACGTGCCACATTCCCGATCGGGAGTTTAGGGCATAGGGTCCCCACTAGGGCTGCCCGCTCGCTTAGCCCACCCGCGCAAATTTCGGGCAAACAGTGCTCAGCGCCGTGAAACTCGACGACCAACTCAATCCCGACAACCCTCCCCGTCGCTTCCCATAACAACATCAATATGGCTGACGCTGCTCCCCGTGGACGTGGTGGTTTCGGTTCGCGCGGCGACCGTGGTGGTGAGCGTGGACGTGGCCGTGGTGGCCGTCGCGGCCGTCGTGGCCCCAAGCAGGAGGAGAAGGAGTGGCAGCCCGTCACCAAGCTCGGCCGTCTCGTCAAGGCCGGCAAGATCACCTCCATGGAGCAGATCTACCTCCACTCTCTGCCCGTCAAGGAGTACCAGATTGTCGACTTCTTCCTGCCCAAGCTCAAGGATGAGGTTATGAAGGTACGGATCGACACACCCTTTTTGAAATTGGAGGATTGAGCGGGACTCGACTGGAATGCGACAATTGCCCGCAATTGCGCAATGAAAGCTCAAACGGAAAACGAATACATCGAAATCAGTCCAGAAACTAACGTGAATTTCAACCTACAGATCAAGCCCGTCCAGAAGCAGACCCGTGCCGGTCAGCGTACCCGTTTCAAGGCCATTGTCCTCATCGGTGACTCCGAGGGCCACATCGGTCTCGGAATCAAGACCTCCAAGGAAGTCGCTACCGCCATCCG
The DNA here is from genome assembly GCF_015533775.1 of Penicillium roqueforti. NCBI lineage: Eukaryota > Fungi > Ascomycota > Eurotiomycetes > Eurotiales > Aspergillaceae > Penicillium > Penicillium roqueforti. Next base: position 116,906 of record NW_024067596.1, read on the forward strand.
TGCTGCTATCACCATCGCCAAGCTCGCTGTCCTCCCCGTCCGTCGCGGTTACTGGGGTACCAACCTTGGTGAGCCCCACTCTCTGCCCGTCAAGCAGAGTGGAAAGTGTGGTTCCGTCTCCGTCCGTGTAAGTTTCCTACGGTGGTTTATATCTGATCTAGTCCTTTTTGGGGCCGGACATCTGAAGAGATGGTTTCTAATTGACTGCAGCTCATTCCCGCCCCCCGCGGTACCGGCCTTGTCGCTTCCCCTGCTGTCAAGCGTTTGCTCCAGCTCGCCGGTGTTCAGGACGCTTACACCTCCTCTTCCGGCTCCACCAAGACCCTCGAGAACACCCTCAAGGCCACCTTCGTCGCTGTCGTCAACACCTACGGTTTCCTTACCCCCAACCTGTGGGCCGAGAATAAGCTCATCCGCAGCCCTCTGGAGGAGTTCGGTGATGTCCTCCGCCAGGGCAAGAAGTACTAGGTTATGGATGATGCATGATTTTTGTTCGACAATTTCAATGGGTTTCTTTTAAAACTTCCCCCTCTGCTTGGTGATTAAAAGATGGTTCGTGTGTGCGAGAGACATCTCCGCACCGCTCTGGATGTATTTATCTTGGGGAGGGACACAAAATAGCGAAGTCCACGGGCCATTTGCCAGCCAGATTGATCTTTGAGCAGTAATTTTGTAGTAGGGCAGTAGTTGTTTTTACCTGACAGACATTGATTTTGGGTGAACTAACTTCTAGTTCAAGTCTAAATTTTCGACATGCAGCCTAACAATGTCGCTATGAGACGTACAGAGAGGTCGCCCAGGCAGCTTTTATGTGCAAACAAACACTACTCTGGGGTCCAGGCTGTCTATCTGACACTGGCTAAGGGATACTATCGGTATTAAGTTATGTAGTATTGGAGTATGTTGTATCTTTAGATTGAAGTAAAGGTCTCCACATGATAGTACATCTAAGATATATATAGGTACTACTTGACAGAAATCCAGGTATGACGAGCGTACGGGTAAAAATCAATAGCAGTAAATTCTCTAAGCAAAATTTACACAATTTGTACGCAGATTGATAAGCAAAATGCATACTTTTAGGTCACATAAGTGTCCGGTAAAAAGACCGGTATTCAATGTAACGATGACACTACCAGTCCCCCTTTGTTAATAGCCTTCTCACTTCTCTTCTTCTGCCTCATCTTCCTTTCGCTATACACCCCTATTTCGCCAATATGCTGTCTCCGCTATTATCCACAGTTTCCTCCTCCTTAGCTGCAAAGGACGTCGACTCGAAGTCCCTCGATAGGACCGAGTCAGATGTTGCGCCTCGAACCTCGCAGGTCAAGGTCGAGGAAGCAGGTGTCTGTTATTCGCACCTGCCATTCGAAATCCCGGGTGCTGTGGTGTTGTCTGCTCCTTCCATTTCTACCCTTCGAGAAACTGCGGACGATGTCTATCATCAAATCAACACCAACACGTCTTACTCGAACCAGTTTATCATCGTGTCAAACATATCCCAGCAAGTGCAGGAGCTAATAGCTGGAGATCGAAACCCTCTTGAGGTTCCCTACAGATTGACACTCGACACACAGCACCAGCAAGGGGTCATTCGAATCATACCATCAGGAGCTCATGAGCGAGTGACGCGGTCATTTTCAAACAAACTCGTCCTAAAATTAATCGAAATGGGAATTGATTCGGATGATTACACTATGAACTCGGCTACCCGATATCACGGAAGAACATGCGATAAAGAAGCCGACGAGTGTCTTACTCCGTCAGGAAATCCTTTTGACAATAATAACTGGCCTTCGCTCGTTATTGAAACTGGTCTTTCTGAATCAGAAGCCCAACTACGAGCCGACGCATATTGGTGGTTCTCAAATTCCGACTACAAAGTCAACATGGTTATTCTCTTCCACATCCAAAGATCGCCCGAGCGCAGACTCACCATAAAACAATACAGTCTGATACCAACCACTCCCAGATTCACCCGTGGACTACAGGCGGAGGCCCAGCGCACTCTGCTATCTCAAACAGACTCCCCAATGGTGCTACGTCATTCAGCGGTCAATGAGGTCGTTATTGCCTCAAACAATGTCCAGAATGCCCCTCTACACTTGGATTTCGAATCCGTTATGCGCCGCCTGCCGACCCCTAACACGGGGGAAGGAAATATCACATTCACGGCCGAGGATCTTGCTGCGTGCTGCCGCCATGTCTTTCTGGGGGCCTGAGCATTATCGCTACATGTATTGTTAGAAAGTTGGAATCAAAGCTTGCTTTTTCACAGATATCCACCTAGTAGTTTATTTTATTAGGCTCAGGCTGGCAGATCGACAACCTACTTCTAAATGGGAAGAGTTGCACGTGACGGGGCAAGCATGTCGCATTTTATTGATGTAGCTTACTCAGGCCGCTCACCCAGTGAACACTAAAACGGAAAGGGGAAGGTCTCGAGTGCCAGGCATTATCCGGTACATGTATATGTTTCTCACATCCCTGGAGGCATATACTGGTGGGTCACCAAATTAGGCTGTAAGCCAAATAGGTTTAGCTTCTTACGCGATTCCTTCATCTTCCTCTGGTTTTGTTTCATCTCAGGAGTTACATCATGTCTCTTGACCTTGTTTCCCAATCCTTCTGGATTGTAAGGGCTTTCCGACATAGACCCGGTGGACCCGAGCAATGCCACCTTTATCACTTGAGATAGAGAATAGAATGGAGCGAGTATGCTCCCGCACCTTCAGTAGCCTGTAATGTAAATAAGTCGTGTGTTTGTACTTCGATCGCTCGCTCGGCGCCATTAGCTACTACTATACCTTTTACCGGACAGGGGTAGGTTGCGCGGTAAAAGCAGCCACGTCGTGGCCTTGCCACCGTGAACGTCGCCAGCTGCTCCTTGGAAGAGGCAGCTGTTCGTTTATCGGAATACGCAGTATATTCCTTTTATCCTCATACATTCTCCTCGGGGCTTCACAAGTCGATTGAAGCAAGAAATATCATAAATCATATCTAAAAATTGGAATTTCCTGAAGCAATAGTGGTGCCGCTCTGTCTTTTGAACAACAAAGCGAAGGCGAATGTAATTGACAGTAAAAAAACCATCATGCTGTCTTCCAACAGTCTCAAGAATATCAGCGACGTGTGACGGATGCTCGCATGTCTCGGTCGTCTGGAGAAGGCCAAGAAAGGGTTCATCAAATAGAAGAATCCTATACACCATCAGTTACAAAGCCAATGATTTCTTAGTATCGGACCATTTCTCAACACCACCCTTCTCTTCTCTGCCAGCGTTGTCTGTCTGAGTGGACCTCGCCCTTCCGCTGATAATTGCAGAATGGACCTCGGCAACATTTCTTAACGCACCGGATTAATTGACCAGAAGACCATCGGGACTAGACTAGTTCCAATGAATCTAGAAGGCCATATAGGATGTTACTAGGACATCGGAGCCTTAGGTCCTCAGGTAGTGGACCGGCGGGTGTCCGTCGCGGGCCGTCACTAGCCTAAACCTAAAAGACCAAGATCGGCGAGTATGTACTATTGACGCATTGAAGCATTGCACCTTTTAAAAACAGGTATCGCCCCGGATAGTTTTATTGCCAGTGATATCAACAGGAGAATGTTTACCTGTTATTTACAATAAATATCACGCCATAACTAGATTGTTAGTGTCGAACATCTTAAGGTAAATGAACACAAAGAAGCAACTTCTTGTATAGCTACAATTGCTACCAGGATAGTAAATTGCATCCAGACTATTAGAGACGAACGAAGCTTTTATACTCTAACTGGCAACTACAGAGACGCCTGGGTATTCTCCAACTCGAATGAGCCATTGAGGATATCCTTGTCTTCCTTGAACGTACTTTAGAAGACAGAAGACAGAACCAGTGAAGCTGTGCTATATTTTTAGCCTTTATAGAGGATAAGTCAGGAATTGTTGAACCACATCCTATGAAGAAGACGTGTAGTGTGATAATGAGGACTGTTTAACTGAACGTGTAGAGTTGATCCGGAGCCCTCGACCTCGATCTCAGCGAAGGCTTTACTCGCGCAAATGGTACCTAAGCCCAGTGATTGTTAACGCGGGGAGCGCACGCTTGAAGAGCACCCATGCGAAGTACCTTTTCCCCATCCTTTTCCCCTTCCTCTCATCCTTCTCCCATCCTTCCTATCCTTCAGATACTTGCTTTCATCCAAATTTCATTGTTGTTAATCCAGAATTCATCATGGATAGCATGTATGATCGTGATATGCGTGATCAATGGGAGAACAGCCTGCTAGGTGTCCGTTTCTGGGAAGATGCAACAAAACATGTTGAGCAGCTTACTGCAGGTGAAAGAAAAGGTATGTTCTTACACGTTCTTACATGTGCTGCATCATCGTAGCATTGCTACATTGAATGCCTTACATGCAAGCATGCTGGTTGCTATACGTTGCTATAGTTCGTGCTAATGCTCCCGTCACCATTTAGCCCTACCGCCCCATCTAAGCCCTGTTCAGTCACCTGCTCAGTCGCCTGCTAAGGACCCTGTTCAGACGACAGTCACAAGCGCTTCTGGAAAGAGCCCAACGAAGAGGAAGAGTCTTTTCCCACTCTCTCGACTTGCTTCTTTCAATAACCTTCGATTCCTTCACTCCTCTGCAGGAACTGATACCACCAACTCACCTGAGAAGAGTCCCACAAAGAGTCTGAAGAGTTCCAAAAAGGGTAGTTGGCGCCTTCCTTCCTTTAAGAGTCTGAGTCTCAGACACCGAGGTCCCATCGTCGCGTCCACTGAGGGTTTTGTTGAACTCCAGAAGCCCACACCGACACGTCCTTCCATCTTGTCCCCTACAACTTTCTTCCCTCCTGAATATTCTCTTCCCCCACTCCCTCCTGCTCCACGTCCCATTTTCCGTTCTCTCTACAGAGGACCCTCTGCTACCAACATCGACATTGCACCTCCCACCGCCTCTGAAGACTCTTATCCTTGCGACCCAGTGGCCCCCAACCATCTCAGCATTCTCAGCTTTCAAGACTGGCTTGAGCAACAGAGTGATCCTCAACCTGAGACTATGGCTCCTCCTCACCCAGATACCAGTTCTTTCGTCCACTTGATGGCTCACCTCAATGATGGTGGCACTTGGGATGATATCCCTCGCACCAAGTTGGTCCTAGAACTGAACATGCTTTTCGATGTTCGCAAGGTCTCCCCTGAGAGCATTGTTGATCTCGACGATGACCAAATTCTTGATGAAGGTGCTATGACTGATGAGGTCACCATGGTCGACAAGGGCACCATGACCGACTTCGACGTCGAATGTCCTGTCAAAACCACCACCATGATCGACAATGCCACCATGACTGAGCCCGACATCAAGGGTTCTGCCATCGACAGCCTGCCTGCTGACAAGGCCACCCAGTCTGATGATATTCTGACGGGTGTTGCTACCGCTGGGGACAATGCTCCCACCTTGAAGTCTGCTGCCAGGCCAGTCACCACTGAGCAGGCTGGGGTCAACACTGATTGTGCTATCGAAAATCAGACCACCGATGGCAACTTGGCAATTGACTCCTCGATGACAATGTTCGATTTCGAGAGCTCTGAGGCCGAAAGCCCGACCAACAACAAGAACGCGAAAGGCAAGGCCGCTGTCCACGATTGGGACCTGTACAATGCCAATGAGTTCGGGATGCAAGATCTTCCCATCTGTGACGCGCCTCGTTACCCCGACCAAGAAGTCATTGAAGTCGCTGCTCCCAAGGAGGATGAAACAATTAGCAGTATCATCAACGAGGCCTTGAAGGACAATACCATCGACGACGACCGCTTCTTCGAGAACCTAAAGGACAAGATCAAAGTCAGTGTTCTCACCATGGACCAGGTCTGGCCCTTGACTGAGTTCCGCAACTTGCGTGTGCTGAAGCTGTTTGGTATGATGAAGTCCTACCAGCCTGCCATCTGGAAGACGGTTTGGTTGAACCCTCATCTCACCACTCTCGAGCTGCACATGGCTGTTGGCTTGGAGATTGTGGAGCCGGTGGGACCAAGTGGCTGGGAGCCCATCAAGAAGGGCTGGGTGATGAATGTGAAGTCGCATGCCTCACCCGTATACTAGTAAGTTGTGCCCAACTGAGAGTAATGTGATACCAAGAGACGTGACATATGCTAACCTGATTGACTTTAGTGGCCAAGGCGACGGGGAGGTCAGCCCCAAGGTCGGGTACGGCGAGTACCTCGACAAGTACTGCATCGAGAAGGCAAAGGTCCTTGCCCTTGCCACTGGGTTCCCCGTCCCCACCTACCTGCCCGTCGAGCATCTCACCTTGAGCGGCTTCGCGGTGGACGGGGACCCCTTTGGCATGTGGTTCCGGAACCTCAAGGAGGTTCACTTCAAGAAGGACTGCATCGACTGCGGTTTCTGGCTCCCTCGCTTCCAGCGAAACGTCCGAGTTCGTCAGGCGGGCGAGTTTGGAGTGGCCCGGGGCGAAGACGGGCCCTCCGGGGAGAACTCCGTCGAGGAGCTCAGTGACGAGGAGCTTGCCGAGCTCTCTTCCGCAGTGCGAGGCCTGGGGGTGTTCTAAACGGACGGGGTCCGTGTTCATGGGCGGCGGCACGCTCGCTAGAGCCTTCCCTAGGGGGCTCTAGTGAGTGTGCCGCTAGGGAAATATCATTCAACTACGCAAGAAAGATAATTTAGAAAACCCCCCAAAAAAAGCCAAATCTTTTTAAGTTATTCTGCTTCTTATTTAAAAGAGTACGCAATAAGTAGAACAGACATATGAAATAGTAGGGTCAAGTCAAAGTAAACATCCTGATACTCATTTTCAATCCTAACGCCTTAAACCAAATTGACTCGTAAGTGAGAGAAATGTCAACTGAAAAAAAAAAAGAGAGAACAAATATCCTATCACCAGAATCCTAGTCTGAATGTGTGAAGTTATTTCCTTACGCACCCTCTTCATCGGAGATACGAATAGCTCCCTCATTGCCGACACCATGCGACCAGAATCCTTCCATGTAGAGTGCACTGCAGTAATCAGCATGTCGTCATACCGAGATTCAGCTTGAGACTTACATTCCAGGCGAACTCTCATGAGTGAACAGAAGCCAGTATCCAAGGATACCTTGCGTGAAGACATCCTGGATAGCGAAAAGGATAGTCTCCGTGTCAACACTCAGTCTGAGCGCGAGAGCACCAGCCGCGAGGGAACTACCCAACATTAGCATCGGTTTGAACTCAAGAGTACTCTTTTGGATATATCACTCACATTGGGAAAAGTGCCAACATGGCAATTGCAGACCCAGAAACAGACCCAAAGAACCGTCTTGTCTGGATATCCTTGCTCTTCGCCGCTCGCTGTGCGTGGAAGCCAATGTGGTGGATCACGACCAGGTAAGAAATACATGTGAGGGTCAGCCAGACCCAGCGCTCGCGGCCGTGTCCTGAAAATATGCCGAATACAGCTGTTGTAAGCATGATCAGGTGGGCGACAATGGCGATGAGTAGGTTTGCGCCTGGTAGGCCGGATAGAAGGGCGAGGTTGATGAAGAGCAGGGGTGTGGTGATGGCCCAGTTAACAAAGCGCAGCCATAGGATCTGGCGAGCGTAGTCTGTGTGGGTGTCCGGGACATGTTTGTGGGATTCGTGGACTCTGTCGTGTTTGGTTATTATGCCCTGGCCTGTTGAAAGAGCTAGGTAGATCACGAAGGAGATTGTGGTTATCAGGGAGGTGAGGATATGAAAGATTCGTTTAGACTGGACATATGTTAGATAGGTATGAATAATAGAAGAGAGCATATATGATATAGAAGAGATGAACTCACTAGAGGAGCACGAGCGGCCAAAGTATAGAACACCAGCGAGGAAACGCCCATCAACACAGTGACAACCCTATAAATGTTAGGATAATTAAACATTTGAATACATAGTATAATATATACATACCAAAGAGTTCGCTTGCCTGTATCATGAAGTTCCTGGTAGACCTCATACCCCGGAATGATAGTGGGAATAGGCGCCACCGAGGACGTGGTGGCGGGCGCCGTTAGAGTAGCAAACTGATCAAATGGAGGTTGAATCATGATGAATTTAGGAAGTTGAGTAGAGGAAGAAGAAGAAACGAGAAGAGCAAGACTATATAGATGACATGATGTTGCATCAAAGCAGGATTTGGGGATGATTGGGGCGACCGTCATTGACTGGATACTGTCGTCATAGCCATTTAGAACATTCACTGGATGGACAAATAGATTGAATACATTAATTACATGGACTCTTTCTTTCAGTCTAGTTTTCAATGTGAATGTCGGATGTTTTGGATTACTGGTTGCACTGCAGTTGGTAAATTGGCTGCTCTGTCCAATCACCTACAGCTAGCTATAATACATAGAAATAAGTATACATATTTTGTACAGTTCTCTAGGCGTTTGCCTCATGTATCACTGTCTCACACCGGTTGCAAATCGCATCTTCGATCGCCACCGGGTTCGGAATGGCGTACCGCCAACACCGTGGGCACTTGGAGGCCTGTGGCGCGTACACATACACTTTGCCTGGCTGGTCACCTAGCTCAAATGTCTCCTCATATTGCCATTCAGCGTCCTTAATGTCGGTCGGAATAGCTTCATCGTGGGATGACAGGGTGATGGAAGACACGACAAAGAGATCAGGGAGCTCCGACAGATACTGCTGGAATAATCCAGAGCTGCTGGGGAGCACAATGTGAACAAAGGATTGCAGGGAGGAGCCAAGCTGCTTTTTACTACGGGCCTGCTCCTGCAAGTTCTTAATGGCAGAGTGAACCACCGTCAGCTCTTGGTAGCTGGTGTCCAGGGTCAAATCCTGCCACTCCGGAGCGGGGGCGGAGACGATACGCTGCAGTGGGTGCTCAGACTCGGTGCGGATAGACTCGGGAGTATGTTCCCATGTTTCTTCCACAAGCACTGGTGTGATGGGAGCCAGGGCCTCTTGAAGATAATTGTAGATGTAGAATAAGGTCGTTTGCGCAGCCCGGCGACTCGTGCTGTCCTCACCAAGGGTGTAGAGGCGATCCTTGATCGCCTCCATGTAGAAAGCAGAAAACTCGAGGTTGGCCCACCGGTTCATCGTACTCACGCCCTTGTAGAACTCGAAGTTATCACTTGTCTTCTGTGACGTGAGTACCATATCCGAGAGGTGCTTGAGTGCAATTCGATCGACCAGCTGCAGCTGTTCATATGGGATAACGTTCGCTGGACTGAAATCGGCAAGGGCACCCAGCAGCAGTTTGAAAGTGACACGGAACTTGTGGAGACTGGTATTGACGGTCTGGAGTACTCGTTTTCCAATTACCACGTCGCGCGTGTAGTCGCTGCTCGCTGCCCACATGCGAAGCGCATCGGGGCCAAGAGCGTCGTACATCGGTTCTTGGTTCTCGGGTTGCTTCTTTCCTTTGCCTTTGCGGGGTTTGAGGGGAGGCAGCAAAGTTCCATCCATGATGGTCTGCGGGTGGATTACGTTGCCAATAGACTTGCTCATCTTCCGCCCATGTTCATCCAGGGTGAAACCGTGCGTGATGAGGTTCTTGTATGGCGCACGAGGCGTCGTGAATTGACCCGAGCCGAGCTGGTGCGAGATATATGTGAGAAGAGAGGACTGGAACCAACCACGGTGCTGATCGGTACCTTCAAGATACACGTCGGCTGGATGACTCCGTCCTTCGATAGGAACATCGATCTCTGCCCAGCTGGTACCACTGTCAAACCAAACGTCCATGGTGTCCATTCCACGTCGATACCCCGCTCCAGCCTCGTCCCGCAAGGACGGAGGAATCCATGCAGCCTCATCCGCAGCATCGGTCCACCAAGCATCGATTCCGCGCTCTTCAATTGTGGTCATGATATGTGAAATACTATCTTTAGTCAAGACGGCCTCTCCAGTGGTTCGGTGATAGATTGCAGGAATCGGAACACCCCACGCACGCTGTCGCGAGATACACCATTCACTCCGGTTTTTCACAAAGGCTTCGAGCCGTTGCTTTCCAGTCTCGGGAACAAAGCGGACATCTTCCAAGGCGCGAAGAGCATCGCCACGGATATCGGCCACATCGGCAAACCACTGCTCAGTGGCCCGAATAATGACCGGAAGTTTTGAACGCCAGTCGTAAGGATACTTGTGCTCGTACTTATGTTGGGCAAGCAACTGACCACACGATTCGACCCATTCCAAAACAGCGGTGTTACCTTCTCCCAAGACAGATTTTCCAGTTAAACGTGTAGGATCGAGGGGCATAGCTTTATCTGTGTATTTGCCCTCATCGTTAACGGGAGCGAACACAGGAATGCCACGCGCAAGACATGCTTCGTAGTCTTCCATTCCGTGACCAGGCGCGCTATGAACCAGGCCAGAGCCAGAATCAGCAGTAACAAAGTCCGCGGCGAAGATGGGCTGCGGCTGAGCTTCGGGTCCTTTGAATAGAGGTCGATAGGTAGTTCGCTCTGCCAGCTCGGACCCCATGATAGACGGTACAATGACAGAGAGTTCTTCTTTCAGCATATTCTGGATGTACTCTAACCGTGATTGAGCTATCAGAAGATGACCATGTTTTTCCGATAAGACAATAGCGTATTCCAAAGACTCGCTGATTGTAATGGCAGCATTGGCAGGCAGCGTCCAAGGGGTAGTGGTCCAAATCACAGCATTCAAATTCTTTCCACGAAGAAGAGGATTCTCAGAGAGACACGTAGGGATATCGATAAGAGGGAATTTGACTAAGGCGGCGGTCGAGATGTGATCCTCCTTGTATTCCAGTTCTGCTTCCGCAAGAGCGGTACCCGTTGAAGGCGACCAGTAAACTGGCTTGAACTTTCGGTAGATGAGGCCACGGTCCACCATTTCCCGGAAGATACCCAGTTGCCGCATCTCGAATTGTTTGTCCATGGTCTTCCAGTGGTTCTCCCAGTCGGCCATGACCGCGAAGCCACGGAACCCTTTCATTTGTTCTTTCACGGCTTGTCTTGCCAATTTACGCGCGGACGTGCGAATATCCGCTGCGCTGACTGATCCGCTTGCAATGTCCTCAGGGTGCAGGCCTTGGAGCGCTTTGAGCTCGATCGGCAGTCCATGGCAGTCCCAGCCCGGCACGTACCGCACCCTCTTCCCGCGACCTAATTGTACGCGACAGATAATATCCTTCAAAATCTTGTTGAGCGCATGTCCAACATGGAGATCGCCATTCGCATATGGTGGGCCATCATGCAAGACGAATGGTTGGTCGGCGGGCCTTTCGCGGCGTTGCCAGGCGTAGAGATCATCGGTGCACCGTTTTAGGTATTTCGTCCGATCGATAGGCGATACGCGTGGAGGGAATGAGGATTTAGGCAGTTTCAACGTCGAGGTCCATGAGCGAGGGATTGCCCGCGCCAGTTCCGGCATTGTCCAGCATATCCTAGAAAGTGATGAGTGGAAGGTCAAGAAGAGAAGGGTCTTGGCGGTTTACAAAACATGGCTATTCCACAAAGGGTTTAGACTCCGCCGGACTTGGATACTTGATCGGACACTGCATGGTCGCGCCTAACATTCACCTTCTATTCCAGGCCCAGAGTCTTTTACCAAGCAGAGGATCTCTCAATGTGGCTCGTCCAAGGAGTATCCCACCCGAAAGTACGGTCGAGTCAGGGAATTGCTTCTTTGATGCTGTTCCACCGCCCAATAACTCTACGAAGAGCTTCGTTTTATCATTCCAGGATAGGGGAACTGCTGAGTTTTATTCTCCCCTCTCTATCTCTTTCACAGCTTGATCATAAAAGCCCAGCTTTCCAACACTAGTATACGCCCCATACAAATAAGCTATAGCCTGGCTCCTCTTGCTGCTGAGGCAATCCGAAAGCACACTGTCGTCAAGCTCGGCTAATCTGACCATTTCGATATACCCTTCTCGCTCGCGCCACATTTCTCGAATTTCCTCATCGAACGGCTGCCCATCTTCATCGTATTTCTGGGGCAGGTCGAAGGAGACAGGCATGGCTGTAAGGAAGTCGGGGAACGCAATAAGCTCATAGGGAACCGTACATGCGCCTTCCCAGTCGATGATTCCCGTCACATCGAAGCTCTCATCCACCATGATGTTACTATGAAAAAAGTCATCATGGTCTAGAGGGAATGGCCCTTCGTTACACGAGGATAGCCGGCTAGCCATAGCTTTGATTTGTAACGGGAAATTCTCGATAATCGCGATCATCCGTTCTGCAGGGTTCGGACTTCTCTGCATCATACTTGTGATTGTCTCTTTATCCCACTTAAACTCGACGCTGTCGGCCCACGCCTCGAAGAATTCGGTTGCTGTATCGAATGGACCGCCGATTCCCGGTAAGGGACCGCACTCGTACCTACCGTCGCGGTTTCGGACAATCGTCCCAATTTTTGGGAGTCGTAACGAAGTCAACTGGACCTATAGGATGAGGTAAGCAGCTGACTATCGAGGTGAGCCTATATAGGCTTGATAGCGCGGGGGGAATGAACATGGCACTTTGCGACGGAGCGGTAGAAGGTTGGTCGGAGCTTTCTGGGTATTATACCGCGATGGACGTTGTAGCCGCCTAGGGCGTCCATGGCGACGCTACCAGGGAGCAGCTCCATCAGTATAAAAGGAACCCTCACCGGGTTGGTCTCGTCAACTTCATACGCAAAGACTTGAGGCACTGGCAAGACGGAACGTTCCTTGATGAATTGCATTGTCGCAACCTCGTTTCTGAGGCTGGTCTTGCTGACAAGGGGGGAGGTACTCCTTCTAATATGAACCCGGGCCGCCCAGCGAGTCTCGTCGGAAAATTTTAGCAAACGGACAATGTGATTGAGCCCGCTAGCAACCTGGTCTAAGGCCACGCACTCCAAGTGTCCAGCAAGACCTGAAGCGATTGGACAGAGCTCATCCCATTGAGTTCGACGAAAACACTCGGCAGTTTGGCTATCACTTTTTTGCAGAAAATCCTGGACAGTAGTCCAAGAGGCTGAGTCGGTAGACATGATCACTGCCAAACAGAAAACAATCGATGGAGTAGAGACAGGGACCAAATCTCCCGGGACTTCAGAGGAGTAAGAGTGGAAGGGATATAATTTCTGCTTGTAGGATTTTATAGGAAGAGAAACAAATCAACGGGGAACTAGCGGTCAATGTACAGGGCCAGATGCATATCTATTATCGCTTACTGTTGGTAATTATACGAGATTCCGATCTCTTAGAGGGGGGAAGATGGCAAAAGCCCACTGCGAGACCTGTCGTACATCATCAACCCCGCTGAGGTCGTACATCTCACACCTCCTAGGAGACTTCATTTTTGCTCTCACAGATAACCTCTGTGTTAACTTATCTCTTCATCATGGATCTTCGATCATGGTGTCGTGAGGCATCTATCTCATCTATTACACCCATCGAGTTAAATCAATTTCACATCCCACGTCAAATCCCGAAAGAAACAACCGAGCAGTTGACAGATTTCGCTTCAGAGGAGATATACAATCCTTCAATGATACTATCGCTCTACTGCCCTCGAGCCCGAAACATGTCATACAGGAACTTGTCCCGGTGATGGTAGAGGCAATCAAGCAAGACAATACTCAATTCATTTCAGAACTTCTCGACCGTGGGCTTACGATACATTCATATTTTCCATTGGAAGCAATGAAATGTAAATCGAAGAAAGCGCTCAAATGCTTCATGCAAAAAGGATGGGACATCAATGAACGTATAAGTGACCTTGATCCCCCCGTTCTAAAGTCAGTGATTCGAAGGATGAGAATCTTGCTTTCATTTCTTGAAAAGAAACACAATAATAACTCGTTACCATAGCTATGCAATCTACGAGGAAGAGATGACGAACTGGCTTCTAGACCATGGAGCAAATCCCAATCAACGATGTGATATTAACTGTACTCCGCTATCTTATGCTGTCCAGCTAGCTCTTATAAACATCATCGAGCTCATGCTAAGCCGCGGAGGTGATGTACAACAGGGACAGCTCCTTCAATATGCCATTTATCGGCGGACAAATCTCAATGAAGTGTTGGCGCTACTTATTGATAAAGGTGCCCCTTTGAACGTCCCAATGTATCAGGATTATCCAACCTTTAGGCGGTTCTATCCTGTGAGTTTGGGAACCCCTTTACACATAGCAACAGAGCTTGGGAAACTGGATGCAATAAGGTTCTTGCTCGGTCGAGGAGCGGATACTAACATCGAGGATGGAAATGGTTGTACAGTCATTGAGTGGGCAAGAAATTTGAATCAAACGGAAATTGCGAGGCTATTGGAGAATGGACATTAGGTATCAATTCTACAATTTACATCTACAATCCAGGTTTTGAATGGTCACATATAGTTTCACATTAAAACATACCAAGCCAGGATTATCATGATTCATAATGCATTGAGATATGGTGAGAAGCGCTGGGTGCAATAGTCTTAAATCAGTACACTGTCAAACAACTCACGGCGCCATTCTTGAGAACTTCAAATAAAAGCCCCGGGAACCCAAAAAGCTCGGTATTACCTAATCCTCCATCCTGCCCATCGGCACCATTCCGAGGACCTTTGGCTGTGGTCTCCTCCCAACCACCAAGGAACTCAACACTGCTCTCGGGGCTGTCTCCCCAGCCGCGGTTCAGTACCATTGGCCGCTGCAGAGCACGCTCCTCGGCGGGGCTGGCGTAAGATCCTTTCCAAGTAGCCCGCAGCCGCTCCGAGATTTCATCGTATGTCGATTCCGAAGTCAGACAATCGCCAGATTCATCCAACGAGATTAACCAGCGACTTCGGCGGTGACGATTAAATGGATAAGAACCTGGGACGTTCCCATGAAGAATAATCTTTGTCACTGTCAGCTGGGAGGATGGTGGCTGAGGCGATGGATCTGGAAGACCCGAGGCGGGGAAAGCAGGTCCAGGTGTAGTCGGATACGAGATGAAGGCATCGAATCCATGGTGGAAGTAGTTCAAAAAGCATTCTGCGGGCAGTGAGGTGGGGTCTCCGATATTGAAGGTAGCCAACTCTTCGTCAGAATCATCAGTTACGCTGTTAGTGGATGAGTGGTCGCCGTCCGGGATGTCTATTCCTCTGCCCGGAGAGGGACTCAGGTGAGATTCCCCACCCCCAGTTGCACGGTGGATCGAGATCCGGCGGTCGTTCTTACGGTAGACTGCGTCGGGTGGACCGAAGTCTGCAATCAAGTCCTGGGGAGTCGTCTCCCCCAGTTTTATGTATAATGGAGAGCCCGTCCTGCGAGCCACTTGAAGTTCCCCAGCACCTAGGACATGCCACTCCTCGATTTCATCCGCTAGCGATTCTCGGGATTTTCCAATCAAAGCCGACGAGCGTGGGTACTGTGCCTGTTGTGTGAACAACTTGCCTCGGGCCTCAGGCCATGATGCCCCTTGGAAGATCGACATGGATGTGGCCGGGAGCGCAGCTGAGGAAGATAGCAACGCTACAAAATCACACTGATCTGACCAGGCAGAGTGCTGAAGGGGAAACGAGAATGCAACCCCCGGATAAGAAAGGACGTAGGTTCCATATGGCGACTGTGGGTCTGCCGGGGGTACGTATTCTCCTGGGTATGAGGGGCCAAACAAGCGATTGTAGACGTGCCGGAAGCTAGGGCCGTGCGAGGACAAGGGTTGTTCTGCTGACTTCCCACCTTTGAGCACATCCTGATTTTTGTATACCAGGTTTACTCGAGAGAAGTCGACTACTTCAATCAAACGGAGCCTCTGGTCGGGACCGT
The DNA here is from genome assembly GCF_015533775.1 of Penicillium roqueforti. Taxonomy (NCBI): domain Eukaryota; kingdom Fungi; phylum Ascomycota; class Eurotiomycetes; order Eurotiales; family Aspergillaceae; genus Penicillium; species Penicillium roqueforti. The sequence goes on from NW_024067596.1 coordinate 132,640, forward strand.
CAAATCGAAGGCGCAGGCCATTTGAAGGTAACTGCAATATCACCGGCTTGCGGAGCGGATCTGCGGGGGAGTAGGCTAGGTCGATGGCGGGATAGGTTTGGGGATAGGACTTGACGCGGGTAAGGACATTATGGAGCGAAGCACCCAAGGCTTCAAGAGTATTAGCGAGAGCTGCTGAAAAGGCTGCGAGGTTAGACAAAGAAACATACTGATAAACCCCAGTCCTTTCCCAGGGAAGATTTGCGCCTGGGCTGAGGAAGTAGAGGTAGTCATGATGGTTTGTTCGTTTTCATGGCCCGGTGTTCATGGGTGGACAAAAGTCCATACGATAGTCGAGCTTTGTGTAGTTAAAAGGGGAGGCTCTGGAGATGTAAGGGACGGTATGAGGGGGAAGGATAACGATAAGAGAGCGATGACGATAGCGCAGCCGACCAACCGAGTCATGTGCGAGGGGGAAATGATTGGATTACGTAATGTTTGTTTATGTTGCTCCTGTTTGAGACGAAGCTCCACTGATATACACAACCGTGAAAGACTCCGACACAGCTTGTGAAAATATCAAATCAAAAGATCAACTGAACTTTCAGACGGACCCTCGAATATTACTGCTAAATAATACCACAATTACATTCCGAGTGTCGCATTGTCAACATGGCTGGCCCACCAAGGCCTCCATCCACCCTCCCCACCACGAGGAGGTCGGGTTTGCGCCAACCAGTTCGACGAGCGGGTTCGGCAGCCCCAGAACGCCATGCACTACCTGGAGTGTCTACGCCATCAGTGAGGTCCTCTGCGATAAGTGCAGCTCGTGTGGCGAGGAGCCCAGAAAAATCGGGCGCTGCGAATAAGAGGAGGGAGAAAGATTTCGAACGGGAAATCAACGAGGACACAAGCATCCATGTGGTAGTCCGGTGTCGCGGTCGCAGTGATCGCGAGATTAAGGAGAATAACGGTGTAGTCTTGTCAACACCAGAGGGTGTGAAGGGCAAAACCCTCGATCTCTCGATGGGACCGAACGCGGTTTCAAACAAGACATATGCTTTTGACAAGGTCTTCTCCCCGGCTGCCGATCAAGCTACTGTCTACGAGGATGTGGTTGTACCGGTCCTCGACGAGGTTAGTATAGTCGCCGCGACTGAACCCAAAGGACCGCGCTAATTCCTTGCAGATGTTGGCAGGTTACAATTGCACAATCTTCGCTTACGGACAGACTGGAACAGGAAAGACATACACCATGTCAGGAGACATGAATGACACATTGGGCATCCTCTCCGACGACGCAGGAATTATTCCGCGTACGCTTTACGCCCTCTTTCGCAAGCTGGAGGACACAGAAAGCACAGTGAAATGTTCCTTTATCGAACTTTATAATGAAGAACTTCGCGATCTTCTGTCATACGACGATAGCACCAAGCTCAAGATTTTCGAAAATGAGAAGAAGGGAGGACACGGCACCATGGTTCAGGGCATGGAGGAGACTTACATCGACTCTGCGTCCACCGGAATCCGATTACTTCAATCGGGCAGCCATAAACGCCAAGTGGCAGCGACAAAATGCAATGACCTGAGTTCCCGAAGCCATACAGTTTTTACCATCACCGTGCTCACAAATCGCACGACCGAATCTGGGGAGGACTATGTCAGCTCGGGCAAGTTGAACCTGGTTGATCTCGCGGGTAGCGAAAATATCGGACGGAGCGGTGCAGAAAATAAACGGGCGACGGAGGCAGGTCTCATTAACAAGAGTCTACTCACTCTTGGGAGGGTGATCAACGCTCTGGTGGATAAGAGCTCCCACATTCCTTACCGCGAGTCGAAACTTACGAGACTGCTACAAGATTCACTTGGAGGGCAAACAAAAACATGCATCATCGCCACCGTCTCGCCTGCCCGAAGCAACCTAGAGGAGACCATATCTACCCTTGATTATGCCTTTCGAGCCAAGAACATTCGCAACAAACCCCAGATTAATTCTATAATCACCAAAACTAAGCTTCTGCGAGATATCGGGATGGAAATTCAGAAGCTCAAAAGCGAGCTCATTGCCACCCGGCATCGCAATGGTGTCTATATGACGCCTGATGCGTTTGAACAAATGACGATGGAAAGTGAGTCGCGCCGCATCGTCAACGAGGAACAGCGTGCCAAGATCGAGTCGATGGAGGCAAGCCTTCGCCACAAGGTTCAAGAGCTACTTTTGATCACGGGCAACTTCAACTCATTAAAGCATGACAATGAGGAGATTGAGTCCAAACTCAAAGAAACGCGCGATGTGCTCAACGAAACAGAAAGGTTTTGGAAGGATACCCAGGAGAAGCTGGACGAGGAGAAGATTGTGCGGAAGGCTCATCAAAATACGGAAAAGCAACTTCGTCACATTGGTGCCGGCCTGGTGACTACCTTAAATGGAACTATTCAAGACGTGAATGGACTGCACGCGAAACTGGATCGCAAAGATAACCTGGAGACTGATAACCAAAAAACATGGCAGGCTTCAACCGGTGAGGTATCGCATGTCACGGAGCGAGTCGATGCTCGCATGCAGATGTTCCAGACGCAGCATGCGAAGCTGCTCGAGGAGATGTCTAGCAAGATCCACCAATTCGTAGACCATGAACTCGACACTGTGCGGTCTACCCGCTCCCACCTTAAGGATCTTGATGCATCGTTTGACAATGCTGAGGCCGAGGCCAAGAATAACACATCCACTGCCCGGGACAAGATGAATGAAGTTCTCGAGGAGATCAAGGTCCTCCGAGAAGAGGTTAAGTCCAAAGTTGGCGAAGGCCTGAATGGCTTGTCGGCTGCTGCTGCTCGAATCTCCGAAGAGGTCATTGGGGAGTTCTCAGAGTTTCACTCGCAACTTCACTCGTCATACAGCACACTCGGCAAAGACTTCAAGACCATGTTCGAGGGCATGGCAAAGCACATCGATGAACAGAAATCCGAAGTCCACAGACTACGTCTCCAGCTGCAGGCAGCTAACCGTCAGACAGTGGAGGCCAATAGAAAAGCTTCATTCAATCTAGCACAGGTTCTCGAAGAGGAACATGCGAGTGCACAAGTCGAGCGCGAAACTCTTATGTCTCACATCCGGGGACTCCTTGAGGACTCAAGCCTGAAACAGAACAACCGCCTTCAGGGCAAATTTAATACCCTTCGCACCGACATCTCGGCATCAGGCGACTCTCTTGAGCAAGCGACTGCGCAGCACGACAGGCACATTGATGAATGGATTTTCAAGGAGGAGCAGTTTGCCAAGGACATTACTGCATCCAAGGATGAAATCAAAACCAGGATGCAGAATGACTGGGAGGTAAGACCGACTGACATCCTTGGGTTGCGGAATGAAACTAATAGCAGTAGACTTTCGACCAGCGCAACGCCTCAATTCATCGGGCAACGGAATCTGTGCACCAAGAGACTGTGCGCATTGTTGATGCTCAGATGAGCGACATGAGCACACAAATGGAGGCTTTGGATGACTTCGTTGCCAAAGCACGGTCCCAGAATGGCCGCTTCCATGAATCACACCTAGGCAGTTTGAATACCATGGCTAATACGGTCCGAGAGTCACGCTCAAACGTCTATGGGCAACTCAATACGTTCACTGGACGCGTCGAGCAACTCCAGGAGGATGTCGATATGCTTACCAAGAACCTGGAACAAACTACTGCACCCCTACACGCTGAAGTGCGCCAGCCACTTTTGGAAATGCGGTCCAACATCCAGAGCCGCCCCCTGAAAGAGTATGTTCGAACAGGTATAACCCCTCAGAAACGACGCTACGAATACCCTTCGGAAATGCCCCAAACGGAAGCTCACGACGGTCTTCGCACTCGACACCGGACATCCAAGCAGTTTACTGCTCTGCCATTCAGTGAGGGGGGACAACCAGATTCCCCTGCTCCCACTTCGCCACATGCTTCACCGTCCAAGAAATTCGTGTATAATGATACCCCGGAAGAGGTAGGCCACTCTCTTCCATCATTCGCAGCTCCACCATCCAACACTGGCCTTAGGGAAGTCGACTTAAACGTCGCCAGACCGGTTGTGTCTGATGGTGAGGACGTACTACCTCCCATCAAACCAGAAACCCCCGCGTTGGCCACATCCTTGGACCTGGACGAAACGCCAGAAAAGGAAGAGCCAGAACCTTCCCGCAAACGGCGCCGCTCGAACTCAACCAACAATCCCGGGACTAAACTCCCCAAAACCATGCTCTCAAAAAGGATGGCTGGCATGAAGGAGGGTCGCGAAAATATGCCCCCTTCAGCCATCGCCGGTAGTCGAAGGTTCAGAAACCGCACCTCTGATTAGGTGGACTCCATGTTAATTTTTGCTTTTGGTTTTTTCTCCTTTCTTGTCGATTTTTGATACCCGATAGTCGCTTGGCTTTCCACTCTGGGTCGGAGTTTTTGGCTGAGAAAACAGTGTTGGGTTGGACATTCTCTTCTATCTCCTCTTTTGTCTGAGTTCCATAGAAAGGCGACTGTACATGGCGTTTCCGGTTCAACTACATTGATATTCTTATCGGGATGTCAAATTTGATCTTAATATCATACCCGATCTCCTAGTTTGGATTGATTCATCTTGTAGTCAAGATATATTCATAAGGTTTACCGGTTCTAGCCTGTTAATAGACTAGACTTAGTACAACAGCCGATGTTCCGCACAATGCGCCAAAAACAGCAAATATAAAATCATCAAGAATGTTCCCCTTCAACCTTTGCAGCATATGCAGCACTATCCCCCTCGCCCTGGGTAGTCTCTTCAGCTGTGTCTTGAGAGAAAGGATGTTGCACAACTTCTTCTTCGGTATATTCTTCTTTCAAATCCACGGCCTCCGCAGCATCGATAACAACCTGCAACTCGCTCATCCGCTTTGCAAACTGGTCCATCATCTCTTCCAGTGTACGGTCCTTCTCCGTGTTACCTACCTCAATCGGCAGTCCACCTGTGCCACGGATCTTCAGCATCAACCCCTGTCCTGGTGATTCGCCGGAATTGTTATTCTCAAAGGTGGGCGCCGTCGCCACTTCCGTACTGAGAACCTGCCAAGTTGACGAGAAGCTCTGCGCCGCGGTAACGCGATACTGCGGGTGTAACTGCCCCTGATCCTGTGGGAGCACGGAAGGGTTCGCCGGTGACGAGGATATGGACCTTGTACCGCCCCCGCCTTTGCCCGGTGCTAGTTGTTCGGTTATAGGACTAGTTTGCCCTACGTCAGGTGTGTGTGGTGAGGGCTCTATGTCGAGAATGACATAATTATCTCGGATACCTGGAACGGACGGTGGGAGTAGGGTGGACTTGGCTAGGTCCGGGTCGGAGGGATCTTTCATCTCGTCCTGCAGAGTGGGCGATTGGGTCTGCGCGATCTGATCTTTCTTGGAATCGGAAAGAGCTTCTTGCTGCGCGGCCAAGCTACGCAGGGCTGCCTCTGTCACGATCTCGGTGTCATCGTCGGAGAATATGTAGTGGACTGTTGGGTGGTGGTAGTCTGAGGTATGGGCGTCTTCAATCAAGGCGAAGAACGGCTGGAATGTGGGATGAGTCAGATTTTCTTGGCCTTCCTCAGAATGATCTTCGGTCTCATCCAGAGCTTCATCTTGGCAGGGCAAGGCAGTTGTTCCCGGGGGTTGATGAGTTTCGTCTGTTGATGAGCGGCCCTCAGGCAGTTGCCCTCTGGACTGTCGATCACTTGGCCGCGAAGAGGCGGTGCCTGGTCGAAACAGTGCTTCTTTGTGCAGGGACTGCCTAGACGAAGAAGAGGATAGGGGAGGATGATAGGGAGAGTTGTTCAGAGACATCTCCATAGGCCAAGGCTACATCATTCTGGAGAGGAGCTTAGGTTAGGACGAGGTTCTGTATCGCGTGCGGAGAGCTTCTTATCGATAGCGCCACGTGACGATCAGACGAGAGACGACAACGGCCGGACCTTCCGAGGGGATCAAGCGACTTTGATATTGGTACATGTTTCACCCTGAGACGTTAGGATTATTCTGCGTTCTTCATGGTGATTGTATTTATATGGTAGTTGGTAGGCTCCTTGGGGCTTGGGTATTGTATGAGTCGACTAATCTATGGCGCGATCTGCAACAATATATATCGACAAATGGAAGGTCGAATACGAAGTATAAACTCGGTTTAATCGAAGTCGCTCCAACCACGGGATTAATTTGATGCTCAGTTGAGATTGAGGTCCCACCAACTCCTCCAATCTAATTTGGCGCCCAACAAAAATGCAAAGGGGGTATCTTGAATTCGTCCGACAACGCCTTGATAACCATTGATGAGAAGAAGAAAACACAAATTGGGCCGTTATTCCTTGTCCTTCCATTCGAATTCTGGAGACAGTTAGCTCGATATCACAGACAATGCAGAGTAAAGCTTACTTTGTCGGCACATTGGACATAGTCCCTTGGAAGATTCCAGGTCAATCCAGGTCATTAAGCAGTGCTGTTTCCAAAGTGTTGATTAGTCTAGGGATAGCTCATATGCCCACTCCGCAGTCTTACCATATGGAACGCGTGGTTACATCTTCCTTGCACTATAATAATCACCGTGGTCAGTATTCCGTATGGAATTGGGAGTCAAAGGTTCACTCACCAAGTGCGCAGTCATCGCCGGGGAATTTGCAGGTTGGACAGGTGCCATCGAACTGGACACGACAGATGCCACACACCTCGTCCTCGGGGATATTCCAATGCCAAGTAGCGACGGCATTCCATTCTTTAATAGCGACCTTCATTGTGGGGTGGGATAGTGGAGAATCAAGAAAGGTGAAGAGAAGGAAAGCATCGGTCAACACCGCTTATCTCTCCTATCAGCCTCCTATCACATGTCCACTCTCCGCACCTCCACACATGCCGCCATAACACGCAATAGTACTCCTCTTATTGCTCTTCCCTGCTCTTCCGCTTCCTCTTACTCGTGGTTGGTCTGGCTTGCATTTGGATATTTCCCCGAGTCTTTGCTACCTCGTTATGTAAATTGGTCTTTCAAAAAGCTTCTTTCCTCTCCACCATGGCTTTCACTGCCAGATCCTTTGCTTCTGCTCGTCTCTTCCGCCCCAACATGTCGGTCTCCACAGGGCTCCATACTCAGCGCAATGTCTCTTTTTCTTCGTATCTAGTGACCCCAAAGCAGCTGAATGAAGCACTCAAGAAGAATCCCCGGACAAAGATCTCAACTTCCCCGCGCGTGATTCCTCTCTGTGCAGCATGGTTCATGCCGAACGACCCAGAGGGACGCAAGGGAATTGACTCGTTCCGTAACTCGCGCATCCCCCAGGCCCGATTCTTTGACCTTGATGCTATCAAAGATCAAGATTCACCCTACCCACACATGCTTCCCACTTGCGAGACCTTTGCCGAGGCCATGAGCGAATTGGGGATCCGTCGCGACGACTCGGTGGTGGTATACGACACTGCCGAGCTGGGCATATTCAGTGCGCCGCGTGTAGGCTGGACGCTTCGTGTTTTCGGCCATCCCAATGTACATATCCTCAACAACTATCGTCTCTGGATCAAAGACGGTCTTCCGACTGAGAGCGGCGAGCCAGCGGTGGTGGAGAAGTCGAAGTACTCTGTTCCGACGTACGACTCGCGACTAGTGATCTCCTTCCGAGAGATGAAGGAGTTAGCATTTGACTATGGCAAAGAAGGTGCAGAGGAAATAGAGATCCTAGATGCACGCTCCTATGGTCGCTGGGCTGGAACCGATCCAGAGCCGCGCCCTGGCCTCTCTTCGGGCCATATTCCTGGCTCCAAGAGCTTGCCCTTCCAAGAACTCCTCGACCCTGAAACCAAAGCCTATCTCCCCGTTGAAGACTTGCGAAAGGTTTTTGAAGACCACAAGGTGGATCCAAACCAAACAATTATCAGCTCGTGTGGTACTGGCGTGACTGCCTCCATCATTGAGACAGCTCTGAGTGAGGCCGAATATGGCGACCCAAACCTGCGTCGGGTATATGACGGCAGTTGGACGTAAGTATAACAAAGTTTCCCTTGTACTTCAAATGTTGCTACTAGTACTAATATGAACATCAAAACCAGTGAGTGGGCGCAACGAGTGAAGGAATCGGACGGCCTCATCAAGAAGGTGAAGTCATAGGCTGGGATGATGGCTTTGGAACCCTTTCCTTCACAAACATGATCTTTTCTTTCTTTCTCTTCCTATTCTTAGACTGTATCCCTCTTCGATATATAGAAACCCTCACTTCTCTCTTTAAATCCCGTCTTGTTCCTATAACGCGCTTAGTCAGCATATTTCCTTCTCTGCCCATCGCATCATTTCTCAAGGTGCGTTCTTTGACCCCAAGCAGACTGTATTGTTACAAAGATGCTGCAGATGGAAACATCCTGTCAACTGGATTCTCATCGTGAGTGAAAATCATGGCTCTATCAACCGACATCCCACTACTCCCCTTACCCCCCCACATTCCCAGGTCCCTCCATCATCAAACCTCCTTCCTCAGCTCTAGGCCCGTGCTGACCCTGGCCCCGATTTAGTCGCGGTTGTCTACAATTCTAGTCTTGCGATATAGGGTGATCTTTGCCCTGTATCTCCCACTCTTTACCAACATACGAACGAGTACGTTTGGTATCCGCCATGTCGACCGGACGCAAGGTCTTCCGCTGTGCCGTGGACGAGACGGCCCTCTCCACCAATATTAGCGAAATCAAAAAATGGACTACTAATGGGGCTATCGATCTCGTAGTTCCTCTCTACAGTGAGTACCCGAATGTTGAAGAGACTTTGATTGTCTCACTGCAGCGTTTGCCGGTCTAACCATTATCCTCTAATTAGCACTTGAACGACTCCATGCGCTGAAGCGAGCAGGGTCGCAGATCGCCATCAATGCGCGCGAAGCAGTTCGCTTTCTTGACCGGGTCACTTCCGGCAAAGACCACATCGCTGCCGACCGAGTTCTACTCCAGGGCCCCATGGAGCAATACGAGCGCTGGGAGGAGGCCGAGAAATTCTTCCTGCCGGAATTCGAAGAGGAGCCCGAGGTAGTTGACGAGACATACAATGACGAGCCAGCGATCGAAACTAGCGCCCGCGATACTTTGACCAAGAACGAGTCGGATGACCTGTCGCAGATGCTCTTGTCCAAGCTGAACTTCAAGAAGGACCCGGAGACGGTGTCGATCACCTCCGTCGGCACCCCCAGTGGACCTGGATCGCGCACATCCTCTCGCAGTTCCCGTACCAGCCCCGAGTGTGCCCAGCACGGGTCCGGCAATGAAGCAACAAAGAATGACAGGACCAAGAGCAAGTCCTCTAACCACCAGCGTACCATCTCCGGATCCGTCATCCCGACCGCACCGCCCGCTCTGCGCCCATTGCTGAGCGCTCTGCTCTGGCGGTTGCATGCCGGCCCCGATGCCGAGAATTCAGCCAAGACCTGCATTCTTATCTCCAATGACCGTGCGACCCAGGTGTGGGCTCAGAAGTTTGGCATTGGTGTCAAGAACATTCTGCAGCTACGCACCGCTATCCAGTACGAGGAGCGCGAGTACAAAAACCGCTGCAAATACGTCGAGAAAACTCAGGCCCAGCCCGCTGAACCGAAGACTCTGTTGTCCTACGAGGAAGAGAGCGACGAGGATGAGCTAGTTTTCGTCCCCCGCGGTCGTGGAAAAGGAACTACTCGAGGTGCTTCGCGTGGTGGGGGTCAGCGCAAGGCTGCCCCTAAGGCTGCGCCACCTCCTGCTGAGCCTACACCTACCGTGGAAGTTCCTACCAAGCCCATAGACCCCGACTCTTTCAGCCGGTCTCTGGGCGGCGCAACCAAGCCGACCACTATAGACTTGAGTACCCAACAGGGTGTTGCGGGTGCCACCGGTGCTGCCCGTGGTAACGCTGGGGCCTCTCGCCGCTCATCCAATAGTCGCCGTGGTGGATCTTCGCGCGGTGCACGAGGCAATGGTCGTGGCCGGGGTAAGCTCTGGGTTCCTTGATTAGCATGAGCAGAACAGTCTACCTTCAAATCATCTCTTGATGACAGTAGACTGGAGTGTTTTGTGAACCAATGCATCCAGAACTGGACAGGGGTGTCTCTTTTCTCTTTGCTGGACTGCAATAAACCCCCGAATGCGGGGATCTGGATCTGGATCTGTCTTGCTGTGATTGCCTGCAGAGTGCGCTTTTCCCTCTTCCTCTGGCATAAACGATCCCAGAACCCCGGCATGATTCGGATCTCGGACACGAAAAGACACGAATCCCTTGGTGGATTCGACCCGCGGCTGTGATGCGCTGCTTGGATATGTCTACTTCGGAAAACCTGTGCCCCCCCTTTTTCCCCTTTCACCCTTTTCTTAGGAGACGGAGATGGGAGATCGTCAAATTGCGGAGACGTTGAGACGGTTGCTTTCTGTTTTGCGCTGGGAGATGGTATGAAGGTGGATTGTATTTTTTTGTTTTATGATCTACTAGCATCCCAGATTATCCTAGATTATCCCAGTAAATTGCATTATTCTTGATATTTTCCCTTTGGTGTAGTTTCACGGTGATATGGTGTCGATGTATAGACCGCCGCTTTCCCCGCGTGATTGTCCCACGGGACCACCACTTGACTTTCGCCTTCTCCATTCCTCGACTGATTCCACTTCTTAACAACACTTTGACTATCATTACTTGCGACAAGTACAATGTCCTCCGTTCAGCAGTCACTTCCCCCAACCTACGAGCGTCGCAACTCGCTGGAGAAACACCTCCAAACCCGCCCGGAAATGCAGGACCTCAAGAACCGCCACATCCTGCTGGACACCAATGTAGCTCCGTGAGTGCTTCGGGAATAGTCCCATGAGTCTCGTGAGATATGATCGTTAACACAAGGATAGAGCGATTCAATCTGCCCGCCAGGTGCTCGACCGCCAGCGTGCTACTGACAGTCTGAAGAAGAACCTGGAGAAGAGGCCTGAGAAGGACGAGTTGGTTGAGCGTTTGTTTTCCTTTCTTTTTTCCTTCTGATTCGATAGATCATTTCCCATTTCCCTTTTTTTCACTTTCATTTCGTGCCTGAGATTGGTACCTGAGTTCCTCTCAATATACTAACAACCCGCCAAGGTAATATCCTCCCCGCAACCTCCGCTGCCCCAGCGCTGCAGGCCCCTGCCCGTGAACTCGAGAAGCACATGCTGGCCGATAACCTCGAGCATAAGATTCAGAACCGGCCACAGCCCGAAGACCTGATTTCGCAGGGTATTCTCTCCGAGGATGAGAACCCACGCTCGCCCGTCTGATTTGGCCGTCTACAGTCAACATGGCCGTAACTTTGGCTCTTGGTGCTATGGGATATGGGTGACACGATCGTTTTACGAAGGCGTTTTTCTTGCTTTGTTTTTTGCAATTGGAAATGCTTTGTCTTTTCCTTTTACACCCAACCTGTCCCTACAACGGGCTTCTACGGTCTTTACCGTTCTGAACTAGTGATGTCACGGTGACGCACCTGTCGGTACAGCAATGTCAATATGGAATATGCGATTTTCATAAAATGTCGGAGTAAGTTATTAATAGGGGATATTAAGACATCAAGCGGGAGAAGACTTGATTGTCAAGTTCTGTATAGTTCCTGGCATATGAATAGCCATGCAACCCCCCGAACTATAACGGACTACGCTGTCAATCAAAATAAGCCATCGATCATTGCTGGATACTTCATGATACGTAGTTTCCTAGTAGGATGCCACCTCCATCGCGCCCGACAGATCAGGCGTCCACCCACTCGGCCTCTCACTCCCACGAACGACAATCCCATACGCCGCCCGCTCAACCTTTTCCACACTGTTCTGCATCACATCCAGCTTCTTCGCCATATCCCGGAACATGTAATGCCGCTGTGGCACACTGAGCGCCTCAAATCCTGCGCGCATAGCACGTAGATCAACCACGATGCCACCCTGGGACGCAGCGACCGGCGATTTCTCGCTTTCGTTTGTTGTGTTCTTGGTCACTTGGGTAGCAGTTGTATTCCCGGAGCTCAGAGATAGAACCGCGAAGCGCATCATCTCTCCCGTGAGATCAAACAGGCCCAGTAGGTAGTCTTCTTCTGAAATGAGTATTTGTGGTGGGACGCGGGCGGAGCACTCGGCGTGCGTGATTAGCGTTTCCGTGCGTAGGTAGTGGTCGAAGGAGATGGCTTCGATGAATTCCTGGATTCCAGGGCTGATTTGGCGCTGGTATCGCCAGCCATTTATCCCTAATTGTTCGGGGACGACAGCTTCGAACAGTGCCTGGATTTGGTCGAAGCGGGTTTGGTTTTCTTGGGCGATTTTAGGTGGGATGGGTTGGTTCGTTGCGCGGACTCGTTGAAGGGCGAAGATGCTAAAAGAATCCTAGTTAGTGGTGCTCTTCTTGAGCTGGAAGTGGAGGCATACATCTTCTTGCTCAAGGCGGTAATGTCGCGGCTTTTCTTGATGATACGCTCGCGGCGGTCATGGTGCTCGTCCAGCTCGTCGCGGAAGTTCTCAAAGATTGACAGGATTGAAGGAGCTGACTCTGCTTCTGCCATGATTGTATCTTTAGGATGCAGCTCAAGTGGCTGGCCTTCCCAGTCGCGTTTGGTACCCATTGGCAAAAAGTTGGAGGTTGTTAAGTTCAGATCTCCCCAGGGCCGATAAGATATGAGATGATCGTCTCTTAGTCGTTGTCTAATATGTACTACATCGTACATCTATTGATATTCATGAGAATTATGCCTGGTATTTGAAGTGCTTCTGCCCCTTATAATCATATTGCCCACTGCTATATAGCATAGGTAGTAGCCACTCATTCGACCACTTCGCATGAGACTTGTCCTAAGTACCGGTACCTTAGAGGCTCACTTCCAAGGCCAGTAACTCTGACTGTCTGCTCATCACCAGGGACAATGTCGATAGCGTTGTCCGCAAGCTGTACACCCTCTTGCTCCTTGAACACAAGACACTTAACCGGCTTGCAGGCACTGATCACCAACACCGTCTCACCAGATTTCCCTGTCTGCCTCTTTACCTCTACCTGTCGCTCGGACAGATTGAGATACTTCAATGGCTGTGGCCAGTCGACATCACGTGCTACGACCTGGTTGTCAACCCATAACCGGGCGGCGAGGACATGCGGTTCTGGCTCGGCGATGTGGTCGAGAACACCATTGATGATGTCCGTGGTGCCATTGGCAGCAATGGTGATATTTTCGCGCGCGATCGGAGCCCGAAGATCGCGGCCTGTGTTGACAGATAGGAACCGCAGCTCGATACTGCCTTGTACGGTCTTGGGTTGATTGCTGGCGATCCAAAGTTCGTACTTGCTGGTCTTGGCCGGTTGGGCGTGTGACACGCTCCAGTCGTGGTGCTCACGTCGGACCCCGATGGCGATCGGGTTCAAGACCCGCTTAACGGCGTAGTACGCTGGTTTTGGCCTAAGGAAGTAGTCCACGATGGCCCATGAGATTGTCGGCCAGCAGTCGTTCAGCTGCCAGAGCAGTGCACCACCGCAGTGTCGCTCGTCGCCCCATTGCTGACGCCAGCCTCGGTAGCCAAACATCATGGTCTCTGCTTGTACAACTTGAGTGAGATAGATATAGGTCTGGAGACGTTAGCCTGCATCGGTGGTCATCACGGGTGGTCATACCTCGAGGTCTGTGGCGGACCGTAGATTCTCTACAAGGTACGTAGCCAGTCTTCGTTCATGACCGTCGGCCTTGTTGTGGAAGTCAATCACCTGGGATTGAGGAAATTTGTCCTCTGGATTCTCGACGAAGTAGTCAATGGTAGAGATATGGGGGAATGCCTCCATTCCAAACTCGCTGTTGAACCGACCGCCCAGAGTATCGAAAATTTGGTATTTCTCCTGCGTTCCATGCCACACTATTCTAGTGATTAGCGCAATGATTCGAGATTTGTTAGAGAACACTGACCGTTCCATTGGTGTAGATCACCAACAGTGGAATCTGACGATATCTTGCCATCTCCCCATGGACTCCCAGGGTGATAGAATGTGCCAGGTGAGTATTTAGCCACCAGATCTGGAAGCAGCTTCTCATAGATGTATCGTGCTGGAAAATCTGTTTTCAACCAGTTCTCCGGGTCTTTATCTTCGTAGTTATAGGTCAAGCCTTCTGACTCTGCCACTTGATAGTCCTCGTTGTTGCCCGCATAGAGCACAATCGAAGGATGGTGGCGCATACGCTCCAAATTGTAGATTGCCTCTTGACGGATAGACTCGAGCATCTTAGGCCATGTGGGATAATTACCACACCCAAACATAAAATCTTGCCAGACCAGTACTCCCAATTCATCGCAGGCCTCATAGAAGGAGTCGTCTTCATATATACCACCACCCCAGACACTTGTTCAACGTTAGCTAAATCCACATCCGAGAACACATAGGAAAACAAAACTTACCGTATCATCACTTGTCTGCCAGCGACCAGAAGTTCAATCCACTTGCGGTATCGCTCAGCACTGACAGCAGGGAGTAGACTGTCTGCCGGAATCCAACACGAACCGCCGCAGAAAATGTCCATTCCATTGAGTCGGACGAAAAAGGATTTGCCATGCTTGTCCGGTTGTTGAACGATCTCGGCGGCCCGGATACCAAACTTTTTAGATGTCTGGTCAACTTGTTCACCATTGCGAAGTAGCGACACCGACATGTCGTACAGAGTCTGCTCGCCATATCCATGGGGCCACCACAGAGCCGGTTTGTCGACTGGGAATTTTACTTGAGTTGTTCTCTCGGACACAGGGATAGTCTTGCTTGCAATCTCGTTTCCTTTTAAGCCAAGGCTAAACTGGGCCGTATATTCCCGATCACCGACACTCTCCACATCAATAACGACCGTTACATCAGCTGCCTGGTGGTCTGCAGATAGCTGTGTTTGGGGCCAAATATTGGCCACGCGAGCTTGATACACCTCGAACCGTACGGCACGCCAGATGCCCGCGGTCATCAACACTGGACCCCAGTCCCAGCCCCAGTGATACTGAGCTTTTCGCACAGCCAAGCGAGATAGATCACCATTGAACCCGACCCATTTATGTTTCGTGTGCTGGGATCGGAGCTCGCGTGCCTTGACGAGTGCACAGTCGAACTCAATCTCGAGCGTGTGTTCGTCCTCTGCTTCCAATGCTTTGGTGACGTCCACTCGGTGGCCCAGGAACATGTTATCACTCTCCAAGATCACTTGTTCATCCATCTTGACCTTGGCAAATGTATCAAGACCGTCGAAGACCAGTACAATTGCAGAGCCGGCGGGGACGGATGGCTTCTCCACCACCTTTCGGTAAACCCACGTCTTCTCGTTGACCCAGCGGGCGTTCAATTCTTTGAATCCGATATAAGGATCATCGAGCCTGTTGAAAGAGACCTTTTAGATTTGAAACGTTTCGTCTAACAAACCCAGCTCACTTGTTGTTAGCAATGAGATCCTGTTGTACCACAGATGGGACCGAAGCCACTGGCAGCCATTCGTCGGTGTCCCGATCCTTGAAGGACCAGTCAGAAGAAAGAGAGTGTATGATCTTAGCCATTTTGAAAAGCAATTGGCAATATACAGGAGGTTGCTTGGTCTACCCCGGACTTATACATCCATGGATAGTTAGGTGGAGACCGACTTGTCCTTATCGATAAGCCCGGAGACTTCCTTTGGCCGTGTCCAAAAGGGACTAGTGTGGCACGTGACCTGTATATTTGCAACTTGTATTCTGCAAATACAGTGAAAGAATGAGAATTTGCAAAACGGCAAAATTTCAACCATATCTCCCGAGGTCCCACTCAGCAATGTCAACCCCTGGGGTTCTTATATCCACCCAAGAGCTTTGTTGGCCACGGAAAAGGTCCCGTCAAGCTCAACATAACATGCATTGTTGATGTTCGGGTTTCTTTCCATCAGTTTCTGATATCATAAACTTGCAGACTCTCTGGACTGATGGACCTGCATACCATCTGCCTTCCCCGCGCGCAGGCAGCTTTTTTAGGTCATGACACTGCCTATATCGAACTTATTATTATTGCACCAATTACCGTTAGTATGCATCGTTCGTCACAAGAGTCACAACCGAACCAATGACGGTTGAACATTGGCAGGCAACGGGCGTCCTGCACCCTTCGGCTCCCTTTCATCCCACAGGCTTGGCATGCCCCGGTAATTTCCCCGGAGATCAATGATCAAAACGTGGAGCTCTGCACAGTGCTGGCTTTAAATAATTTCGAGTTTGACTCTCTTGGCCTCTTTGTCGCTTCGAGAATAAGAGAAAATAAGGCGTGAACTCCTGACCGTTCGTGTCCCCATTTCGGGCCCTTGACTCGAAAGAGACATGGCGCGAAAGTATCTCGGCACCGAACCCCAGTGGCGAGATGTGCCGTCGCACCTTGCCCCTCCTGATACACGGGGTAAGCATAAGTGGAAATGAGCACCTGCTCCTTGATTCGTGAAAATCCCTCATTCCAGGCCTCGGCGTCGGGCTTAGAGCCATTATGGTATACTCCGTACTCCGGAGCACACGGAGCATGGCGCTAAGAAGAGGTTTGACACGTTGATTGGCGAAACAGGTTGGAAAATCCGGTCAAAGGGAAATTGCCTGGTACTGGACCCCATGCGAGAACGGACATGCAGAGCTAGTGATCTTCCTATACGATCGTCTAGTCCCATCTTGCAGGGCTCATGATGATTTCCTAAAGTGAGTCTGGGGAAATTGCCCCTCACTTCGGGGAATCCATGCCACACCAGGGAGTGCCGAGTACCCTACCATGCACGCTCTGTGGCGTTTGAATACTGGAAGGAAGAGATTTATTCTGTATAGCAAATCTGCCACCCCTGTTCATGCTGGCGTGGCAATTCCCGGGATATTAGGCAGGTCGGGACTCGAAACCTCAGTTGTCGCGGAGATCACTAGCCTATAAAAAGACTTGCATCGTTCAAATCCAACAAAATGCGGGGATATTTATGCGGATCAGCCTATTTTTTTCTTATTATTACCCTGCTTTTTCTTAATCGGCGTTTTCGCTTGGAACCTTTTTTCTATCTCCTTGCACATATGACTTGCCACCTTTCCACAATGTGAAGAACTGTCTCGATTCAACGGAAACATCATACACTCTTATTCTACTGATCCATATGGCCTACTCATTGACCACACGGTGGTCGTGAATTCATAGCATCAGCAATGTTCCATACATTCGAGGGTTTCGAAAATCCTACGGCAGCAACTCCTGCCCGTAACCGGTCCACTAGTGAAAGGCGTGATTCCATTAGTCGCCGTGTGACAACCTTGCGCGCTTGTACATCTTGTCGCCATCGCAAGATCAAGTGTGATGGCGAGAAGCCATGTGAGGCATGTCGGTGGTATAAGAAGTCAGACCAGTGCCACTATTCAGACCCACGGCCATCACGGAGGTGAGCCTTGCCCATTGCTTTATTCTAACCCCAACCATCTAACCAGTTTAATATACACAGACACGTAGAAAAGCTATCTACCACCCTGGAAGAGTATCGAGGTATCTTGGGAAAGTTATTCCCCAACTTCTCTCCAGAGTCATTGGCAAATTTGCCACGTGAGAAACTCCTTGAGCTCATAACCACTCCATCGAGCTCTCATATGCAAGCACTGTCACATCAGACCGATTCACCATCGACATCGGCTTCGCTGGAAGCCCATGTCTCACCGTTATCGAATGACGATGACAACCTCGAGGCCCTGCAAACTATGCCTGAGGAACTACCCGATAGCCGTAATACTAGCTCCTCTGATCTAGTAGAGGGCGTCTCAGATGATGTTAATGGCTTGTCGCTGTCGGCTCGCCAACCTTCATCTTACCTGGGTGTATCATCTATCCAGGCTGTGATCAAGGTTATTGTCTGGTTGGATCCAGGCTGTGCCCCGTACTTTTCGCGTACGCCCGTGAATGAACAGGAAAATGCGATAGGATGGCCGCATCTTGCGCCTCCCACACCCTCACAGCCCCCTATTCCACCTTCAGAGATGCAAATGCTCGATGCATATTTCCTCTATTTCCAAGCCTTCGCTCCCATGATCGATGAGCCCTCCTTCCGTGAGGCTTACTGCTCTGGTCGTCGGAGAGATGACCATTGGCTTGCTCTGCTGAACATTGTTCTTGCTCTCGGTTGCATTGCTGCTACAGGACCCGATGATGTAACACACCAGACATACTTCCTGCGATTCAAGGGTCACTTAACTCTGAGTTCCTTGGGAAGCTCCCATATCGAGACTATCCAGGCGCTGGGACTGATGGGGGGCTGGTACTGTCACTATATCAGTCAGCCGAATCTAGCATACTCCATTATGGGTGCCGCGCTGCGTATGGCGGCTGCCCTAGGATTGCACAAGGAGTTTACGGAGACTCATCAAATATCGAGTCCGGCCAAGCTAGCCTCCATGGATCTTAAGCGCCGCGTCTGGTGGTCTTTGTTCTGCATGGATACCTGGGCCGGCATGACGCTAGGCCGACCTAGTATGGGTCGGATAGGCTCGAACATTACAGTTAAACCCCCTCTATGTCGAGATAAGGTAGGCCCTGTTACACTCTAGAAAGAAAAAAAAACGATCGTTTGACTAATGTCATTCTAATAGGGAAACGTCCTCGAGATCCTCCCCTTAGTGGAAAACATTCGCTTCGCCAAAATCGCAACCCAAGTCCAAGAGTCCCTCGCCGCAGCACCGCTAGTCAAGCACCAAGAAATGGCCCACGCAGATGCACAGCTCCTAGAGTGGTGGGACAACCTCCCCTCCGTCCTGAAAGACCACCAGCCCTGCTCGGAGTCAATAAAAACTGTCCGCACAGTAATGCGCTGGCGCTATTATAACCAGCGGATCCTCCTGTACCGACCAACACTGCTCAACTACGCCATGCGACGTGTGCCTTATATAGCACTGCGATCCGAGGAGCGCACTGCGATTGAAAAATGTCGCCAAGTCGCAGAAGAATCTATTCGGAATATTGCCGCTACAGCGCAGCTTAACCAATTGTGCGGATGGAATGCTGTTTGGTGGACCTTCCAGGCTTCTCTGGTGCCCTTAGTGGGATTGTTCCTCAACGATCCAACGGTAAATGACCCCCGTGCTTCCATTGAGTCCTGTCAAGTACAGGTGGAAATGGCTATGATGACTCTGGCCCGTATGCAGTCCTTTGGCCATACGGCGAAGCGATCGCTGGATGCTATCTCGCGTATCTACGAGGCTAGCAAGCGGGGGCAGGACCTCGCTGATCCTGATTCTTCCGCTAGCATTTTTGGTGGCTCTTATCCCGCTGATCGGGATATGTCGCTCATATTCGCGGCGTCTAATACATGTCGTGGTAACATGGGCGAGAATGGGTTCCTTGACCCCCTCGCTAATACCCCGTTCACGGATGATTCGGGGGCCCAGTATCTCTGGGAGTATCTGAGTTGGAGTGACAACAATTTGTGGCCGGGGATTGCCGCTGATGTTGATGAGAGGAACGACACGATGTCTTTGTTGACCCCGGATCATGAGAAAGGTCTGAAATTCGGAGAACAATCGACGTATTTTGATGCCATGCCGGACCCTGTTTTTTTCACAAATGGCGGGCTTTACTACTGAAATCTTGTTCTCTTCTCTTCTCTTCCCAACTCTATTATTGCCTTGTTTGTGTGAATTCTCAGCATGTTAGCATAGGGGATATGTGGAAATGAACGTATGACAGACTTAACTTTCCATTCAATGCTTCAAGGATCTCAATGTACTGTAGGATTTCTGATTTTTCTCGTTTTTCATGATACGGTTGGCACAAAAATGGGATCTTAATCCACAACAGCTTCATTCATCCTTGGACACTAGGATGATGACCACTATTGGCTCATTGCCTCAATGGTCGATCCACCCCTAGCGAACCAGATATCAAGATTTAATTCAGGAAGAAAACTGTCACTGAGGTATTGTTAAATCCAATTGAAGTAAAAGTGTACATTCATAGTGAAGCATAATATCGAGCCAGCGATTCTATAATTGCGTCTCGTCGTTCGGGATCTTCATCCTCGAACATCTTTTGAACGTGTCTGTTGTGTTTCAGACTTGCGACCTGGTTATACGCGACACCGTATCCAACCGGGCCACCCAACTGTACAGGGCCTCTCCTGCGTTTGTCATCGAAGTCTGACAATGTTTCACTCGAGCCCAGATGAGCGAGCGAGTTTCTAAGAACGTCGCCAATGCTCACGTTTGCCACGAGGGGAAGTGACCCGAGGACCTTTGTATAGTACGGGATTAGAGTGCCGTTAGATACAATAGATCTGGTCACAGCTGTCAGGCTCAGTGCGCCTGTCCTGATGGCGGGGCCCTGTGAGCTAAGAACTTCGCTGAGGTTGCCGATCATCGCACCAATGTCGATCACACCTCTCAACGGGAATGTGTTGTTTCCAGGTCTAAGTGTGACGTCTTTGACCGTTGCGTTGCCGATGACTAGGTCTGTATTGCCGCTTTTGAGGTCAAGTGTGATGGTGCCAACTTCGAAGCTGAGGACGGAGGGGTTTGGAAGTGTAATATTGGCAACGAGATTGGTTCCATCGTCCTCTGCCGGTAAGAGGAATGTACTGTTCGCGATGGAGAAGCCTTCAAACTTGTTTAAAGCTATCTCGAAGATTAGCAAACCGTGGAATACCACTCTAGCGAGCGACTCACTTGGCATTACCACATCTTTATCCAATATGATGTGGTTTTTCAGGACCCCGAGATATCCAACAGTCACTCCATGGAGTGATAATGCTGTTTCCTTTTGGGAGACAGCTTGACTCACAAAAGTTTCCCAGGAAGTCATATTGAGGATTGGCGTCAACTGGTCGGTGACTTTAAGTGAATAATTTCCCTTGATAGTTTGTCCGGGGATCTCAATTCCTGCATATGCATTCTCGTGGCCTGCGGAGCGCACAAATGCGTAGAAGACAACGGGATCGAGCCGAACGCCTAGTGCAAGCTTCAGATTCACCTTGGCCTCTAGTGTCATTCGTACTGTATCTGCCGTTGGGTGCATCACTTTGGCATTGACGAGTCGTAGATCTGATTTGTTGACAACTAGTTGCGCGACTGCAGGAATCGCGACCAGAAAGCTTGTTTGGCAATGTTAGTTTGATCACAAACAGGAGAATATGTAAAAACTGCGACTTACAAAACCGGTAGGAAAATCGCCAAGACTATCACATTGGCGATGAGGTAGAAGCACCAGAATCGCCTGCAATGGCGGCGGAATTTTATCTTTTTGGAGGTCGAGCTCACTGGTGACCTAGCATTCTCGACCTTTGCAGACTCATCGGACTTTGGGTTGAGAAGCCCTCGATTGATATACTTTCCCATGCCCAGGACCATGATGAAGTCTCTTCAACGGAGAGAAGAATAAACAAGGAGATGTATCGCTATAATCACCAAGCTCCGATGAAGTTTTCAAATGTCTATGAAAAGATACGGCGGACTGGGGAGATAATGAAGTTTGTAATATAGCTTCGTTTCCTCTGCAGGGGATCACCATCTTCGTATCCTGGTATATAAGATACACAGATAGTATGGATATATCTGCAGTACATCTCTGGCTAATGAATTGAACGATCTATGTTAAGACTATAGCCAGGTTTAAATGAGATTTATAACTAGCCTGTCTTATTTCTTTTTTAGCATAGAAGTAGACCACATCATCTGACGGCCTCTAACCTATCAGATCTAATTGTCCCAATTTGGCCGGTCGAATTCTAAAATTGGACGATGGCTTCTTGCAGAAGGGGTTTGAGTGATGTTGTACAGGCCCGAGCTGTAACGATGGGTCTCACTTGGAAGGGATTACTTCTCGCTTACGCTGCACATGCCTTTTGTCAATGGTCTCGTTTTGGGTGCTTTGAGGTGGCTGTGTGGTTCATGGCCCGCTCACATAGTCTAAATGAGGTTTATTGTGATCTGCTTGTATTCAAGCAGAACCTTCGATCGCAGCATTATTGACCCTCATACATCCGGAGATATCATCCCTGCGACAAGTGAGTTCAAAGGATTACCAACCTATGCTTCTATTGAGATTCACTGTAGCCACGTTTGAGAAGTGTCAAATTCGAGGCATTTAGCCGGTGCCTGATACATAGTTTAAACGTGAAGACATAGACATGGGTATAAACGTTTCCCCCACATCTTGCAGTTCCAACGTAGATTAGTGGGAATTTCTTGTTCTTGTCGGGTAAAGACCTTGGTTTGGGCAGTTCATTCTATGAAGAGCTCTGCGAGAAACAGCCCAGGCACGAAGGATGATAGCCCCAGGAATTCGAGGCAGTGTACAGCTGTGAGAGACGCCAACAAGAGATAGACTATACTCAAACCCCAAGCCTAAGTAAGGCATAAACAGTGAACAGCCAGTCCATAGCAGCCCTCCCGTGTTAAGGGTGCAATACCTAGCCCTGGAGGTATACTTCTCGTCCCGATTAGGCAATCTCGGACCCGTGGACACGGACCATGCTGAGTCAGCGGATATCAGCCTCGAGGTGGCATCAACAATTATCTTCCACGTAAACATCCGATTTACCAAGCGGAATGGTATGGAATGGAAGGCGAATTAATTCATGCCCACAGTCACTACAGATTTTAAGATCCAAAAAGATTAGTTGGATGTGCAGCTCCTTCCTTTCCCCGACGACATCCGCCAGGGGTTCATCAAGCCGCCCAATTATGCGAGCTAGCCGCAACAGACAACCTAGCAACCTTTGATTTCTTTATTTGGTTGTTATCAAAGGACGAAAAAGAGTGTTTGTTTTTGGCAAGTAAGGGAATGGCTATCTTCGACTCTCCAGCGCGAGTCTTTCTCGCCGCAACAGCTCTCCGCCTCATTTTCCTCGTCTATGGAGGCTGGCAGGATGCGCACTCCACCGTGAAATACACCGACATCGATTACATGGTGTTCACTGATGCTGCGCGCTATGTTGCAAAGGGCGAGTCGCCATACACTCGGGATACTTACCGCTACACGCCGCTCTTGGCATGGATGCTTCTCCCTACTGCGTGGGAAGGTGCCACGCCTTGGTCAACACTGACTTTCGCCTTTGGAAAGGCGCTTTTTGCATTGTCTGACGTCCTTGCTGGATGGCTCGTTGTCCAGCTGCTTGTCCGATGCTATCAATTTCCCGTCGAGCGCGCGCTGCGGTACGTTTCGGCTGTTTGGCTGTGGAATCCCATGGTTGCCAATATCAGTACCCGTGGTAGTTCGGAGGGACTGCTCGGTGTGCTTGTTGCGGCGCTCCTCTGGGCAACTTTGACGAAGAAGCCTGTCCTTGCTGGGCTTATCCTGGGTCTTGCTGTGCATTTCAAAATTTACCCGTTCATCTATGGTGTCTCCATTCTCTGGTGGTGGGATGCTGAGCGCGATGGGTCTGTAACGACTGGCTCGGGTCTGCTGTCAAAGGCTTTGGGGTTCATTACTCCGTCCCGGGTGAAGTTTACAGTTGCAGCACTGGCCAGTTTCGTGGCATTGAATCTCGTCATGTACCTCCAGCACGGTCAACCGTTCCTCCATCACACTTTCTTCCACCATCTTACTCGTATCGATCACCGCCACAATTTCTCTCCCTATAGTACACTGCTCTATCTTTCTGCTGCGGGTGGGGCCGAAACTCGCTTTGAGGCACTGGCCTTCCTTCCGCAGCTAATCCTTGTGGTTGTTGCTTTGCCTCTGGTCCTGGCAAAGAAGAGCTTGACTACTACGATGCTTGCGCAGACTTTTACTTTTGTCACTTTCAACAAAGTTTGTACCAGTCAGGTATGTGACTCCATCCGAAAATTGTCATACTCGCAGCTAATCTGTTTAGTATTTCCTCTGGTACCTCATCCTGCTTCCATTTTACCTACCATCTTCCTCGCTCATCCGTAAACCGGCTCTGGGCATATCAGCAGCCATACTATGGATTGCCGGACAGGTATGTATTGTCTAGTGATTTTCTGATACCAGAATCTTCAGGGCTTCAACTCTGACCAACTATATAGGCCCTCTGGCTGCACCAAGGTTACAATCTCGAATTCCTGGGACTATCATCCTTCGTACCTGGGCTGTTTCTCGCAGGGCTCTTCTTCTTTGCCGTGAACGTCTGGATCCTAGGTATCATCGTTCGGGATGGAGGAGACGGTGCTGGCGAGATTACAACAGCACTAAAATGAGAGGGAGACTGCATGTATCTATAACGATGTGTACATAGTTACGGACCTGATCAAGACGACATCAAACTACATACAATACATATAAGCAAGCTATTAGGCATGTCAGACGATATGGATGAGAGAACGAAGCCAAGACCGCTGAAAGTTCAAGAACAGGGTCCTGTGATTTCTCGCATTCCCCGATTATCTAAAGAAGAAGATCATACCCTCTTAAAGACAAGCAGGGTTCCAAGGAAGTGGGCAACCAAGGACGCTTTGTGTTTCGAGGCGGAGAAATTGGCAGCCCCTCAGTAAAAAAGCACGAGTACAAAGCGAGAAAAGAGGGGAGACAAGGGATAGATATATCGTACGATGCTGGCTCAAGTCCATCCGACTGAGATACCGAGTATGTTGTCGATCAGGCTGATTCATGAAGATTTGATTGGACTGGCACAGAGGGCGTGGATGGTCGAATGATTCGGGTTTAATTGCAAACCTCGGTATATTGAAACTACACGGCTCTCTTGTACAGTTGAATACAGCTCATAGGTATTTCTATTTAGCACAATATCCCATGATGTACACCCATATACAAAAATTTATGCATTTGAGATGTGAGATTTCCCCGCAGCCTATCTTCCTCGGTCCGGTCGTCTTAACATGAGATCAGCAATATACTTCACGATTAATCGTCATCAAGGTTATATGTTCATAGAGGATGGAATCTATATAAGACCGAGTGCAATTAATTGATCTTAATAGACATTATTTCTATCTCAAGACCTAAATCTATATCTACAGAGTGATTTCCGTCGCCTTGTTATAAATGGCATCATTACCTACGTCCAGTACCGAGGATGTCCCTCCATCTAGCTCCTTGCTACAAGCTTCACTGTCTAAGCAGACACTATGTATGTTGCTGGGGCTAGCAACATACCTAGCGCTGATATCTTCACTCCGTTTCCAACGACGGCAGACACTCCACAGTAAATATAGCTGCTACGGAACGAGGCAATCCATGCGCAGCATGTCCGATCAGGATGCCTGGGTTATTCAAAAGACAATCATGCAGACCGAGTTTCCCTTTATTGTGCTTAAGTCACTGCAGTTTGCCCTCTTCCGCGTATGCAAAGCCCATCCAAGTATGTATATGACTGGAAGTTGACATGGGCAGACATATGGCATTCCGACAATATCCACACTGCTCCTGAAGACATCACAGTTATCAGACTCTACAATATCATTCAAAAGATATGCCGACACAGGCACACTGATCGGCGAATTCATGACTTTCGACCCACGCTCCGAGCGAGCGCGGACAGCAATAGCCCGAACCAAATTTCTGCACAAGGGCTACAGAGCTAGCGGCAAGATCATGGAAGCTGACATGTTATACACACTGAGCTTATTCGCTCTCGAGCCAATCCAGTTTGTGAAACAATTCGAGTGGCGCGAGATGACTGAAATGGAACGATGTGCTGTCGGGACATTCTGGAAGAGCCTCGGTGATGCGTTGGAAATCAATTATGATGCTTTGCCCTCTGGAAAGACTGGCTTCCAAGATGGGATTCACTGGCTGGGGGAGATTGGTGCATGGAGCCAGCAATACGAAATCCAGCACATGAAGCCACACCCCCGCAACAAGGAGCTTGCGGAAAAGACGATTGACGTGCTGGTATATAACTTGCCAAATTTCTTGAAGCCGTTGGCTAGATACTTCGTGTCATATCTGATGGGAGATCGATTGCGGACCGCGATGATGTATGTATCCCAACTCACCACCACATTCAGCGAGTCTAATGTGTACATTTTCTAGGATGGAAGAACCACCTGCATTTTTCAGCGGCATACTTGCGTTGATATTCAAACTCCGCCAACTATACCTGCGATACCTATCACTGCCACGCCCAGACTTCTTGCGCTTGAACGCTTTCACCGACAAACCGAATAAGCACGGCCGCAACTGGGTGTTGATATACGACGGAGCTCCATTCTATGTGCAGCCCACAATCTGGAACCGCTGGGGGCCGATGGCATGGTTTAAATGGGCACTTGGACATCCTTTGCCTGGTGATGACGGGGACAAATATTACCCACAGGGCTATCGCACCGATGATCTGGGACCGAAGTATTTTGAGGGCAAGGGGTACAGGGAATTGGAGGGTTTCAAGGAGACTCTTCGTCGGCAGCGGATGGGACAGTGTCCATTTCCATGATATGAGACTCTTGATGATGTTGACCATGATATAATGATATTTTCAAAGTTGCAGACTGTGAGAGTAACCATAGTGACTGGTCGTTCTTTTCTAGAAAATCAAGACATGAGATATTGAAGAACACAGCATTAAGCGAACATGGTCAGAAGTCTAGCATTTTCAAGCGTGCAGATCAATTAGTGCACATGGAGACAGAACATAAACACAAGACAATAATTGCACATCGGGTATCTTTCGAAATAGCCAAAAAATGTGTTCGCGATGGATGAAATGATCGGGTATAGAGGTCTATCATTGACCATCCTGTCTGATGGAAATCGTGAACGCAAGGGAAGAAAGGTAAGTCCAGAGTCTCATAGTACAAGTCGCTAAGTCCAAAACAGTGAGATAATATCTGTCTCGATCGAAGAAAGGACGAATTCAAAATGAAACGCATCAAAAAAGAAAGGGTATTGTGCAAATGTATGAGGAAGAAAGAAAACAATTGAATCGTCCCGCCGGGAGACAAGGGCCAAAAATAAGATCAGGTGCTCGGATCAGAAATAGAGGGCGTAGGAGATAGTGTTCCAATATATAGTGATTCAGTAAATGATAGTTCGGAGGCCTCCATAGGAGAAAAAGAGGCGTTATATTGGACTGAAGGGCTCAAAAGACCACGGCCGCTCTCACCAATTTCGCCCAACTCTTCAGGCGCTAGGACTCGGCCACCCAGCTCAACGTCTTGAACGTGAACATTGTACTCCAGGGCCCGCTGTCCTTCTTTGATAAGTTCTTCGGTCCATCCTAGACAGCGCTTGAGACTTTGGTTCATCTTCTGGCTGTCCACTAGCACCTCCTGATGTCGCGCCAAGTCAAGCATGACGCGTTTCTCATCATTGACACGGTTCTTGGCATTATGCTCGGCCAGCGAGCCCGGACTCAGGATGCTCTCATCCACAATTGAATCCTCATCGCTGATGTCGGACATATCGTCTTGTGACAGGTTCGAAATCTCACTTGCGCCCTCGTTTAGCTCACTGGTAACTGAGAGTGCCGCTCCGGAGAATGAACGGGTGGAAGGTGCCATTGATATGCGTCCGGAGCGACTCAGTCGTCGGAACCGCCGAAGCTCCGCCTTCTGTTGTCGCATTTCGCGCTCCAGGGTACGATTGATGGCTAGTAGTGAAGAGTTGCTTATTTCCAAGTCCATGATCTTGCGCTCGATACGCGCATTAAGAGCTGCCTCACTCGGACCCTCGGATTTCCCAGGACTAAGTGGTACAGGAGGGTATGTATCTGTTGAGGTGGTGGATACATTGCTGAAGATGCGAGGGCGAAGGGCGGGTATCTGCTCCGACATCACAGGCGCTGGTTCTTCACCAAAATGGCTCCCGGATACGATGACTGGGCTTGCCCGCAAGCTGTCTTGTAAATAATTGCCATGGCGGCCTGAGTCGACGCTTGAGGACTTGGTATGTCGGATCGGATGCGGTCGCGGTCTCTCGCCGATTGTACTCGACGAGGGCGAGCCAAGACGCGGGCTAATTCCTAGTCCACTCTCAATGCTGGTGACATATGGTAATCTGATATCTTCTGGAGGGTGTGAAGCTACATCTGGAAGACCAGGAGAGCTCAAGCGCGAGGAGGAAGGTGGTGGTTTGCTGGCGGACAGGGGACGGGGAAGACCACCCGATCGCCGTTTGGCAGAAGCGGATGTAACATTCGATTGCTCCCCTAGTGATTTTCGCTCTTGATCTCCGTTCGCATATATGAAGCTCGAGGCTGGGGATGTCTTCCCCTGGGGCCTCGGGCGAGGGGCATCTGATGGCTCAGAAGGATGTGACGATCGTGCGTCGGACGCATGGAAGAACAGGGGGGTCCCGGATGTCGTATCCGAGAAAGAATTCAATCTTGATCTAGGCTGGTTGTCTGCGGTCAATGTCTTCGACCTCAGAGTTCGAGATTGTTCCGGCTTGACCCCGCGGGCCGGGCTGCGGTCTCGACGACCATAACCAATTGTTGACTGGGAGTAAGGTGGATTTGGAGAGGGAGAAGGGGCAGGTGAAGTATTTGTGGGGGAGTAGATAGCGCCATCTCGCCGGGTGGTTCGAGGACCGGATCGTGGAGTGACGTTGGCGCTCAGAAAGGTCGGGACCGCGGGGGAGTCGTCTTTGGAATAGGGGTGGTCGGGTTGTGCGAGGCGACGTGGGAATCCTGGACCGGGACTTGGACTTGCAAGTTTTGGTGTCAAAGGAGCCCTGTTACTCCTATGGAATGCAGCGCTGAGGGTGGGTGTGAACGGTTTGGCGATACTGCCATTGTTTTGTTTATCGTAGGTCATAGTTGCGGGGGGTGCAAGTCATGGCATTGCGAGGTGCCACAGGACATGAGCATTGTGGCACCGGCCAATAAAAAGAATCGCCTGTCTTCTTGTTCCGTAACAGGGAATTTGTGGCCTGATGGATGGGAAAGTCGAGAAAGTCGAGGAGAAAGTCGAGTGACGAAAACAATGTCACCTGATTGGGTTTAGGGCGCCGCTTCACCGCAACGTGGAATTCCTTACTTCAATGAACAAGGGCGTCGAACTATTGACATTGCGATGAGGAAATTGTGAGACCTCTATTGTTTTGTGAGAATGGGTTCTACAAGGCCCTTGATTGGCAGGTCATTGCCAACACACCCATAGAAAAAAGAACCCCCTGTATCCGTCTCGCCCCTAGACGTCCCACATCTATCCCGAATCTGGCGGCTGTCAAGTGGAGCCTTGAAAAACGGTGACCCTGCAATATTAAATGATTGCTGGATTCCGAGCCTGAGTATCGGCGCTTTTCTGTCGGGATGAGCGGCATCCAAGTTTCGCCGTCATTGGAAAAAAAGCCGCTTCTGTTTTGGATCCATTTCGGGAATACCAGCCTGTGATGGCAACTTCCTTTTTCTGGAATTGGGGGGTATTGAGGATGTTTCTTCTGATGTGTCCTGCACGACTTCGCGGATTGTCTGTCTAGAGAGACAGAAGTCCACATGCTCGTTGAATGCGCGGTCATCCGCAATCTGCGGTCGTGTACATACAGGACAATCCCACATCGCGGGTGTTTCAACCACCGGTGGGGCTGCAGAGGCCTCTGGCTCATGAACATCGGGTGTCTCTTGACTCAGCTGCTCTAGATCATTCATCTCGTCCTGTATTTCCTGGCGAGCCGCCGCCTCGAAAGCCTCCTCGGCACAAATCTCATGATATACATTGACATCCGATGTCGATATAGGGGCGGGCTCAGAAGTTGGCTCGGTGGCGGGTTTTGGTTGTGTTGCTACGCCGAAAAAGTTGATTCCAACTTTCTGAGTGCTGACCAGATTCGAGCAGCGAAGGCCGAGAAGCCGTAGCTTTATGTTCGGAATATCCTTCTCAAGCTTGGCGAGCATGGGCAAAGCAAAGGAGTACAAATCTTTTGCCAGGAAGACGGCACGAGATGGAGCTGTCTGGCGCGTCAGCACTTCGAAAGTATGCAGTTTGACTTTCAGGGCAAGCGTGCGGCCTTTGAAATGAGTCCGGGCCATATCCTTTTCAAGCTCCTGCGCAGCCCACCAGAGCTTCGCTCGAAGTTCCTCCTTGTCTCCAATTTCATGGAAAGTGGTCTCTGTACTGACGCTTTTACGTTCGTGGGTCTCGACAGGTTCAATTTTGGTCCGCCCAAGACCGAGGTAGCACTGAGCCAGGAATTGGAAAGCCTTCTCCCCAAATAGCTTGGTCAATAAAGCACGATGTGGGTAGATATCACCACACTTTTTGACGCCTATTGATTCCAGCTCTCGCTCAAATACTCGGCCAATTCCATTCACTTTGCGGACCGACAGGTCACGCATGAATTTCATAATTGCCTCCCGTTCATTGGGGACTTGAAATTGTCCATTGGGCTTGTTGAGGTTGGATGCAATCTTTGCAATCTTCGCATTAGCAGCAATTCCGGCGGAAACAGACACCTTGGTTGTTTCCAATATCTCTGCGCGCATCCGTTGAACAACCTCATCAGGCTCCAAGTGATTTTCGTCGCAGTATGCTGTGATATTCAAATAGGCTTCGTCTATACTCGCACTCTCGAAGAGAGGGTCATACTCGGCCATGATAGCTCGGACTTCCTTGGCCTTTGCGGTATATTTGTCGTAGTTCGGCGGCAAAAGAACCAGCTGCGGGCAGAGCTTTTTCGCGACAAATGAGGCCATACCACTTCTGACGCCAAACTTCCTCGCCAGATAATTACAGGTTGTCAGCACTCCTTTACCGACTGCCATAGGCACTGTCTTGAATTCGGGCCGGTCAAGCTCCTCGACGGCGGCAAAGAACGCGTCACAATCCACGTGAATGACATGTTGAGAGAGCTCACGGCTCGATTCAAGCTCCGCGAGGTATTCATCGGCACGTCGTAGCTCACTGCTCAAGTCTAGACGTTCTAGCCGTGCCTTTTCTTTTAGAATTCGCTCGATTTTCAACGTTAGATTCCGATCCCGATCCTGTTCGTGCTTAAAGAACTTAGAGCCCCTGGAGGCATTGTATATAATTTCTGATACCTGGAAACGCGAGTTTAGCTAAAGCTCAAAATGAATACAATCATCAAGCGCACCTTTTGCTGATCGACGGAATCTTGGCCCGCTTTAGTTAAAGAGGGACCGAGTAGCTGATATTTCAGGGTCCCAAAATCCTCATCAGGGACCGACTCAGGCTTCGGATCACTGGCGGGGTTCTCACCTGAAGACTCCATACTTTCCACCGTCCCATCGATGGCTGGTAGATGATCATGAGAAGGCGAGAGCGCGGAATTCAATTTGACGCGGAGTCACGTGGACACGCGTTCCAATTTGCGTGAGCCTCAGCCATGTTGCCTAACGCTAAACATCTCTCTGGGCGGATTCGTCGTCATGTGGATTCTTGATTCGACCGGTGATTTTCTGGAAGGTGGGAATATTTGATTGACAAGGATCGATTGGTTGCTAAAGCCTCATAGGGAAGCGCGTGTGGCTGCGCCCTGGAAAGAGGTATCTATTCGGTCGATTCCATCGAGACGGAGGTATGGCCTACTTCAGTTGGAGCATCACACAGTTCGGCTGATCTCTTATTGAATAGTCCGCCATGCTGTCAATCATAATTCGATATCCCGCAAGCATATGACCATTGAAATCTCACCGGTCAGTCCGCGAGATGGGGTACGGTTGAACTCCCCGCGACGATATGCATTATCTGGCTAATACCCCTCCAGTTGTCACTACGAGCGCGATCCAATATCACCATAACCGATTTAGACTCGAAGAAAGGAACAGTCGTTGACGAGAGGAGAATCCAAGGAGAATGCAAGTTGGAGAAGAGCGATGAGCATCTCATCCAGCTCGCTAAATACCAGCATGCGCTCCGGTGCGTATGTCTTCTTACGATTGGCTTGAATCCCGGCTGATGCTCTTGATAGGATCAAATGGGAGCCCGTGGTTCTGACCTTGTCATCCTCCTCCAAGCAGGTGCGAGGTGAAGATCCTCTAGCCCATGTTCGCTCACGTCTAGAAGACCTCGACATTAAGACCATCATGGATTATATTGTCGATCACACAACACATGTGGTACAGCGCAAACGGAATACAGCTAAGGGTCTTCAGGCACTCGTCAACGGGAAGTACATAGTAGATGATTCATATATCGATGCACTCGTCTACGCGGCTACCCCCGGGGATCTTGAGAACATTGAGTCGCTATGTCCACTTGAAACCGACTTCGAATTAGCATGGCCCGATCCAAATCAACACCTTCCGCCCCCCGGGAAAGAACCAACCCAGCGTCCCGCCGCTGCTTTCGCTCCCAATCCCGCACGTATTAATGTCTTTGAGGGATATACGTTTATTTTCGGTGATCCAAGCCAGTTTGAAAACCTACAAGGTCCAATCAACAATGGCCAAGGGAAGGCGCTCCTCTACGAAATTGAAGATGGGGTCACAACTGCCGCAGATATTGTTCGGTTTATAAAAAAGGCAGCAGGACAGAAAGGCGTGGGCCCCGAGCGACACGGTTCCGGTGGCGTCGTTCTTGTTCGCTTTCGATCGAAAGGAGACCTCGAACAATGGTCTATTGACGTCGGTAATGAGGTTGCTCTAATGATGGACCAGCGCGTGATAGAGCAACGAGAGTTCCTTGACGCTATCCTTGGAAATGATGCATCACCCCTCTGCCGTACCTTGCCCACGGAGGAGAGCTCTAGTCAGATCACCGCATCTACACCCGCGGTCGAGGCTGAACAAACAAGCCAACAAGCAGTTTCTGCCGTACCTGAATCGGTAGATCTGCCTAACTCTGAGCCTAGTCAACCCTCGAAAGCTCCGGCCAAGACCCGTGTGCGTGCATACGTCAGTAAAATGAAAACCTTCGATGACGGATTCGACATGGAATCTGTCCCAGTGTATGCACCTGAAGAAGAGGACACCAATATCAACTCCACTCAAACCATCGATATCGAAACTCAAGCGCCATCTCAAGAAATCCAGCCCCTGAATATAGTAAAGGAAGAGGCTGAGGAGGACATGGTGGCTGATCTTCTCCCGGGCGCCCGTGCAATGAAGCGTCGTCGTGCAGATATGACTCGCCATCACCCAGAGGATGAGGCCGTAGCCCCCGAATCGGAGGCCCCGAAACGCAAGCGACCTAAACTTGACGTGCTCGAAGCCGCGCGAAAGCACCGTGAAGAAGAAGAACAACAACGCAAGGCCGAAGAAGACTCACATTCAGCCGATGTAGGTGATGTGGATGTGGACAAATTGAAGAACCTGGCTATTGTGGAAGAAATGGAGATTCCCGTCCGGAACGCACCAGCGCACGAGCATGACAGTTCGGACAGATGGGATGATCAATGGAATGGGCGCAAGAATTTCAAGAAGTTCCGGCGAAAAGGCGAGCCGCGTAGTCGAGCTCGCATCCAGACAGTGATCGTCCCCTTAGAAGAAGTGACCCGCAAAGACTATGGAATTGGCGATCACTATTGGGGTGGCAATCCTGCTGAGACTTACCCTCAGAACGAGGCTGGAGGTCCTGAATCTGATCATCACGATGAAGTTGCTCCATCACGGTCCAAGCTGTCAGCGATTACACGCACCTCGCTTCAACCGACCTCGGACCCAACTCCGGCTCGGCCCCCGAAGAGGGCTCGCGAGGAGCGCGATTCGGACAGCGATGATGAACTTCGTTTCCGTTTCAGGCGTAAGCGCTAGCTTCCATCTTTTTTTCTTTCTCACTTTGCAATGGTTTTGTAGCGTCTACTCTGCATCGATACCCTCGCATCCATTTGCTGATCTGTGTTATGTATGTCTGCAAGGAAATAATGTCCGATTTCAATCGCAATGACTGTTATTCCTGTCATGTTTCTTATTGCGAAAACGACGGCATCTATAGGGCCAAGGGAACTATCACGGCCCATGTACACCATCTACGACATGATATAGTTGTTACCCAATAAATACATGTATAATGCAGGCTTCGATCTATTTTGATTATGTTCGTGTTATTTTATTGATCACAACCCTTGTCTTGGTTCTCAAAAGCCCCGATATCAAGTATTCCAACCGTAGAACTTCGTGTCGCGCAACGTCTCCCGCGTTTATTCTGACTCCCCCGTCACTTTTTTCCTCTGACTATGTATTTTGCTTTTCTTTTCTCCTTCACTGTGTTCTCGGTCTTCTTTCATCTTCACGTCTCTTCACTTTCAGCCGGGCCTATCTCTTCCCCGCCAATCCCCTTCCAATCCTCCTCATCAAGCTGCCCAACAGCCTGATCGGCCAGCGACCCTCTCTCTTTCTGACGTTTATTTCATTCATTTGTGAACAGGATCCTCTGAGATAACCCGTCTGTACCTAAACTGAATTGAGCCGGAGCGGCTTTGATAGCGGTTAACCACAGCTGTGAGGTGAGTACGATCTATATGCATATCCCCGGCATGGCTCGTTTGTTCACTAACACATATCAAATTGCAGCTATCAGGCTGCAGCCTCTGATCTAAAGAAGACCAGGTCGCATCAATGGCCTCTGACTCTTCCAATCCTCTTTCATCCTCATCTCTACCCCCCCTCATGATCTCCGCAATTTCTCTCCGGCCGGGGTCGGTCAGTCCCCTAGCCAGTGCACCTGTTGCAGTTCCTGAAAGCGCAGAGAAACCAAACTGCAGCATCAGTGCAAATATTATTGGTCAGGATGACTACCAAACCCTTACCTCCCATATCGCCGCCAGTGAGGACCAATCTCATCCCCTGGCAGGACAGTCGGCAATCCAATTCACAGAGCTCCCAGTTGAGATCCATGAGGTCATTCTGGATCAAATCTTTGGCAAAAGAGCCTCCCTTAGTAACCATTCAGCACATGGTCAATCTTCTGCTCAGAACTGGAGTAAGGCTCTCCACCATCCGCGGCGGAAGGCCCTTTCCGACCTGGCCCTGACTTGCCGGATGTGGACTGGACTTGTTCAAAGTCGAATCTACCGCCATAGTGAGTTTTATCTGACTGTCAATCTGAAGTTCAACGCAATTGTACTAATGAGTAGCCTTTATCTAGTCAAAATCAAAGGCACCAACCGCGAATTGATCAAGTGTGTATGGTGGTTCAAGCGAAACCCCCATTTGGCTCCATATGTCTGTCACATTGAGATTTGGATGCCTATCTGGGGAAATCGGGCCGTTCGCCCTAACGATGCTCGCTCAAATGCAGAGCAAAATGGCACCCATGCAACAGAACATGTTGTAGATATGCAGACGAATCATGATCATAACCACGGAGATGTTATTTTTCGTTATCACCGTGCAACCGGTAACACTTCGCTGGAGGAAATCTTCTGGCTTATTCAGTACCTTTTCCCCACTGCCCGGGTTCTCACCCTGGAGGGTGGCCACTGCAAGAATGCGCCTATAGTGCGGCATTCCCGCTATAGGGAAGCCATGAACGGTCGGAATCTACCTGTTCTTGGACAAATACAGACACTCATCATGCGTGGTGCCTGGAACCTGATGCGACAAGTTGACGACTGGGGCAACATTTCACAAGCGTTGCCAGCTTTGAGTGAATGGCATTGTGATTGGGTCCAACCCCATCTGTGTGCCTACTTGATCATGATGAGCATCTTTATCGATACTCCACCTACCATCCGACACATCAATCTTGGCCTGGAGGAATTTTCCAACGCCAGTAATAGGTTGCTGTCTGCGCTTTTCCGCTCTCAAAGCGCGCCTCCTCCGATCTGTACTCTACTTGGCGAGGCAATTCCGCGCTTCGAGTCATTTACCTACTCTGGTCGTGTATGTTGGTACCTCTTCAAGAAATTGAAGGAAGGGGCAACGGAAATGGAGTCTGGTTCTCCTCTCAGGTCACTAGATCTTTCAGTCAAGACGTGCTGTCACAATCAGAAGGTAGACGGATTGAATCACTGGACGCAGACGAGCTACGGGACACGTCCAATTACCAGCATTGCGTTCATTCGTGATTTTGAGGCAATGGTGGTCAAGGCAATCGAGTGCCTATCCGTCCTCCCTGCCCTGGAGTATTTGCGCATCCGTTTCATCAACCTCGACTCAAGCTGTCCGCCTCTGAATCCGTATTTCGAACTTGTCAATAACGAGTGCACAGGCCTGTGGAGTGACGACATCCTGGAAGCTTTGCGCGTGAACCGACCATCTGCCATGTTCTTCGCGCTTACAGATGGAACAGGCAATGAGTACGATGACCAGCAGATGCTAGGCGCCTTGATGCCTCAACCTCGCCCTCTGGGTATTCAATTAAACTCGTACAGCCTTCTTGCCGACACCTCGAGCCCTTACTAGGCTCACAGTTTGCCTTTATCTTTTCTGAGCGTTTCGATCTGATTGTTGTCCTTTCCTCTTATCATTCAGCAGAATACCCCGTCGTCGTTTCTGTCATCCCAGCGAATTTCTTGTTCAACATCCAAAATATGTCCTTTTCTTTGTGATGCTATGTGTATTTCTAAGGTTCCTGAATAGTTAGTAAGAAGTCTATTATCTTTCCTCTTCGTAACATCTTCTGCGCACTCTTCATCTAATTATAGGCCCAACATGTCTGAATACGCGGTTTATAAAGAAAAGATAATAAAGGGTCATCAGGATCCGGGCAGGGATATTTTGACCAATTATCACAGGAAGAAATAAATGACGTGATCAATCATTGTTTTCTTTTGATAGATTTCACTAAATTGAATGAAAGAAGTATACCTCACTTTGCTGATGCAAATTCCTCCTTATCTCGATTGAGAGATATATGACGGATATCATCCATTGTACAAAACGCCAGACTCATCAACTCCGATATATATATCAAATCACCGGTAGGTAACAGAGAACTCAGTGTCACTTCGGACTTCCACGTGGGCCTTCACGTTGCCATTCTGCTGGATATCCAAAACAGCAGTATTTTTGACACCATACTTCGTACCGCCAGCCTCAGCTTGGGCGCCGGTAAAATCGATTCTGCCGAAGTTGACCAATGGAACCATGCTGCTACCAGTGTTGAAGTCCTCGACTATCCATTCGGCATTCTGGCCAGCGAGAGTGGCGGAGGTTGAAGGTGCAGACAGAGTCTTGGTAACACTCTGGCCGCTTGACTTATTCTCGATGATAGCGACACCCTTGCTGGGCGAATCTGTCTCGACCTTCGCAACGATAACGTCGCCTGCGGATAATGCAAGGTCAAAGTTCTCCGCACTTAATGGATACCACTCGTACCAGGCGTCAAATGTCTTCTTGCCATTCTGGATGTAGGCATCAATGCCAGTCTGTAGAATGGCCTTGGTGTAAGTGTCCCCATCAATACCGACCCAGGCGGACACAGCCTGCATATCCCCAGAGCCATCGGTGGCCGTTGGCTCGGGGACGGTGAAAGTTGCAGACACAGCGGTGTAGGTAGCACTGGCGGGTGGCTTCTCGCGCACCACCCCAGCCCAGTTCTTGCTGTATTGAACATTGACTCCCTCGGTTCCTTCCCTCAGTAATACACCCTTCTTTTCGGCAGGTAGTGACTGGCGTGACAGAGCACCACGGGTCTGCAAGCGGTCAACCAGGCCGCTGCGAGGGGCTGCGAGAGAGCTGCCTGCTAGTATAGCGGTGGTTAGGATCGTGGTGGTTGTGAACTTCATGTTGGTGGAAACGGCAGTGAGTTGAGCGGATTTTGACACGGTATAGATAGCAAGGGCGAAGCTATAACCTGACTAACCTAATATTTCTCGAGCTTGGTCCGATGGTACTTATATCCTGTATTTCATATAAGTTGCATGCGGCACGACATCATGCCCAATCCGCATGAGGAAAGGAGCGCGTGGTGTAGTACTGATGACCCCAGACACAAGATGAGATACAATTATGGACCCACTGGAGTGGAGATATGGAGAGTGAAAAAGGTCAGGTTATTTCTGGGGATCTCAGCCACGTCGATTAATAGGTTCATGACCTGCATTTGCTGCGGATGTGTTGATCTTCTCTGTTTCCCGCCGATTGTTCATGATCCAAGCCAAGATTTCCTTTCCGTTATCGTCATGATGTGAGACCTAGTGAAAATGAGCAGCTCGGCCGAGCTTGTGCACTTCTGTGAGAGCACATTCTTGGAGACAGAAACATCTGACAGCCGAGCGCTGACGGATCAGATGAAGATCGGCGGCCCCGATATCTGCCACGAGATTGATCAACTTGAAGTGACGCACATGTCATTGAAGGTTAACAATGTATATTTTATTATATGTAGTGTCGATATTCCGAAGCTTTGCGGCTGCTCCGTATTTATGGGTTCCATATGACCCTGGCATTCTCGCTACATCTACCGATGAATCGGTAAAACTGAGAGTGCTTGTTTCGCACGACATCATCGCCAACAGAAGAAAGAAACATACACAAACTGGGTCGAGTGTCAAGGGTTTTTGAAACAGCAGAAGTTGGGGGCGTGCTTGCAATGCTACCTGGATGCGGTTAGTATACATACCAGGCAAGGGATGACAACGTGTTCACATTCCCAAGTACGCTGTGGTGGAGCTTCCGGGAACAGTCCACATTGTTAGCAGTGGTCACTCGACTCTAAGCCAAGGATTTTCGTGTAGGGGTTACCATTATCAAACTGCAACTCTGGCTTGTGATGGACATTGATGAAGCAGAAGCAGATCCCTCGGAAACAAAACATAGGTGCTTTTTCAAGACCAAATAGCAAACCAGAATAGTTCGAATTAATTCAAATGGGCACACAGATATGTATACTCTTCAAAAAAAGTTGGACATGTTTCTGAAAATGAAATTGACAAAACTTGCCTCCGTTCGTTATTATCACATAGGAAGCTGGCGCATTTCAGCAAGAGACCAGAACTTGCGCATATTAGCAGCTCCAAGAGTTTGAACCTCTTGGTCCAAGTGTGTCCACAGAACCTTGCCAAACCCTTCCATCAACCGTTTCACCTCTTCGCGACGCATATCTTCCTCGCCGGACCGACACTGCTCAAGATACTTCTCGAGTTTCTCGAGTCCTGCATGGATCTGTCTATGCTGACTCAATAGCTCAAGCTCCTTTCGAAACTCAGGCATCTTTTTCGCCAATACGGGGAAGATGTGTTGCTCTTCGATGGAATGATGGAAATCCAATTGCGAACAGAATTGAAGGCCCATCATAATCATCTGGCGGGCTGAAAGCCCCCGTTTTCTAGAGTTTTCACAGGCCTCCCAAAGCTGGTTCCATGTCAAACGGAAATGACTATGCTGCATGAGAGTTAGTGCTCAAGGTATACTAATGTGCCCAGGTGCCCAGGTGTGATGGTAAGCTTACAAATCCTTCCATTTGCTCCGACATACGATTATAAGTCCGGAAATCACTCGCGGACAGTGGGGAGTCGCCGGAGTCCCCAGAAGAAGAAGCCATCCTTTTGGAACCCATTTGATTGAGGATGCTTCGGGGAGGCCAACCTGGCCGATGGATAGATGGCAAGAGTAATGAGCGAGAAAGCGAAAAGAAATGGGCCGGCAGTTGGAAGAAATTTATTGCCGAGAAATAAAAGATATACACTATAGCAGAAACTTCTGATTGGGGGCCTGTTCTCTAGTCCCGCCGGTTTTCAGTTATCTGAGTTCAGGACAAGAGTCAACCTCCAGAGGCTGATGGTTTCATTTCCTATAGACATACAACTTTACATACACGGGATATTCTAGATCTTCAATGGATGTTTGCCACCTCGGGCGAACCGTTGGACAAAGATCTAGTACTCACTGGCTAGGGAGATGAATCTCCATTTCGATATAAGTACTTCTTCGGCACAACCTCGGCCATGAAAAGGCCAGATCGCAATTTGACATCCGTGCTAAAAAGGGTGGGGTAGAAATGGGAGGGTTAGTCTGTGTGTGCGCGAGGCAAAGAAAAGAAAGAGTTATGTTATTATCAATACACATCGAGGGCGCCGGGGGCAGGCGAGAAAATAGTAAGACAATATGCCGAAGGGGGAATCGAAAATATTAGACAGTAAAAGGTCGTAACGCCGTGGATGTGAAAATAATATAAGACAATCAAAGCTCCGGGTGTTCAAGCTGGTTCTTAGCCGGCGGCCTGAAGTGGCCAGACGTGATCTCCTTAAAGGCAAGGTCGAACCGGGCGCCCATCATCCAGGCGGCGAAGATCATGAGACTAGCGATAACGACAACAATGACTCCCATGAGAGCCATCATGAAGTAGACATCACTCTTGTTCTCGTCGTCTTCCTTCTTCTTCTGTAGCTCGGCCGCAGTGAGCTCACCAGAGACCTTACGGTTAGCGGCCTCGGCGGATTGCGTCGGGAAGATGGTCTCAATGAACTTCTCAATCTGTCCGCAGACAATGCTGATCTTCAGGAAGTTGGGATCCCGGGGGGTATTCTTCTTGTGAATCTTGCGCGTATATTGGCGGAAGGTGTCGCACAGAACCGACAAGTTTTGGGTTGACTTATGCATGAGTTCACATGCGTCTCCCTTGGTGATTTTAATGTTGCGCTGGAAGATATCGGGGTTGCGGAAACACAACTCCATTGTGGCGATGGCCATAGACTGCGGGATTGCACAGAAGTTGAAAACACTCTGCTCTCGCATACCGGCCAAGTAGAACAGGCACTCCTCAGCATGCTCCAACGCGTTCAGGACCATCTCCGAGCTGCAGTTAAGAGCTGCATCAAGGTGCTCTGGCTTGAAGAGATCTTCAAAGTTGTCGACATGCTTGGACCAAATTTCCTGAGGCCAGAAACGTCGGTTATCATCGAAATCCTCTCGGATATCGCGGATGATATTAGTCTTCTGGAGGAAAAGACCCATTGACTTATGTAACTTAGGTCGCTTCAACAGAGCCGGGTTACCAAACCCGGCCTCGACGAAGAGGCGAGTGAGGCCCTCGCCAACCAATCCAGCGACGTAGTAGCAGTATAGATCATACTCCTCCTTAGTCTTCACACTAGCATCGTCATGCTCTGCCTTCACAGCATAGTCAGCCATGCCATTACCCATCTTCTCAGTGATGTCCTTGATGATAACCTGGTATTCAGGCTTCATGTTCATGAACTCGGTGACGACGTGGTTGAACTGAACCAGCAGCTCACGGTCCTTCTCCTCCGGCCGATTCCCAGTAAAAGTCCAGCCATCTTGCGTCAAGATGTCCTTAAAGTCCCGGAGAAGAGGTTCCTTGGTGGCCAATGGAATGGAAGTGTCATCCTCGATGGTATCCAGTCCACGGAGGACCAAGTAGAAGATGCAGATAGGGATTAACAATTCGGGATGTAACTCCTTGA
Organism: Penicillium roqueforti; assembly: GCF_015533775.1. NCBI lineage: Eukaryota > Fungi > Ascomycota > Eurotiomycetes > Eurotiales > Aspergillaceae > Penicillium > Penicillium roqueforti. Next base: position 173,746 of record NW_024067596.1, read on the forward strand.
TCACGGCGCTGAAGCTGCGGCTGGTTTTGTCCAAAAACTGGAAACAGATCTTCTGATTCTCGGTCTCGTTCTTCTCGTTACGCTCATGGGGCGGGTTGTGCCAGACTTTCCTATGTGACGTGGATCGTTAGCTTCGCATGTGGGAATGAGCTTCAGGAACACCAAAACATACCATTGGAGAATTGACCTCAGCTGCATGGGGTGGAAAGAGTAGTAGAGAGCATTGCCGATGAGACCCATGATGGGCGGGGGAGAGGCGCGCGAGTCGGATGTTCAAGAGTTGTTGCAAAGTAGCTGAATCTTCACCAAGTGAAGCAATTGGAATAGGATCCGAAAGCAAAGGTATTGAAGACGAGGATTAATAAAAACAAACAAACAAAAACAACAGAACCTGGGGGAACGGCGGATTGGGGGGAGGAAAAGGGGAAAAGGCCAGAACAGATTAAATGCAGAGTTTAGCCGACACGTGACCGGAGCAAACCATGCATACAACCCCACATGATATCAGCGCCAACTTCCGAAAAATATCTCGAGGTTCTGCCTAAACAACACCCCTCCACTGTTTTTTTTTTCCTTCAGATCTTTGAATCTATTGAGCTTTCATTTTCCATCAATTCAATCTGTTCTCAAGTTAGGCTCGGTCGCTGCGATGGTTGCCGATACTGCTTACTACGACGCCCTAGGTGTGCCACCGACGGCCACCGAACTGGAAATCAAAAAGGCCTACCGGAAGCTGGCTATTGTCACTCACCCGGGTATGGCCGCATGTGACCTTGTATTTCCTTGCTAGGCTTTCTAATCCATTATCGCAGACAAGAACCCTGGAGATGAAACCGCACACGAACGCTTCCAGGCGGTATGATTGCGCAAGCCTAGGGATGATGCATGTTACGCGGAACTGATATCTTCCTAATTTAGATCGGTGAGGCGTACCAAGTTCTGAGCAACGAAGATCTTCGAAAGCGATATGACAAGTTTGGTAAGGAGGAGTCGGTACCTGGTGGTGGTTTCGGTAAGTCCATCACATGCATACCAATGTCCAGCACACCGTTTCTGATTTGTCTTCCACAGAGGACCCGTCCGAATTCTTCAGTATGATCTTCGGGGGCGAGGCCTTTGTTGATCTTATCGGCGAGATCTCCCTTATGAAGGACCTCACCGCGACTATGGACATCACGATGCAGGAAATGGAGGAGGAAGAACTGGCTCAATCTGCTGAAGAGAAACTGAACATTCATGACGCGGAGGTGAAGGCTGCAGCTGGCGATCCCGCTCATGTTCCTGTTCATGAAACCCACGGTTCTACGGCAGAGGCCGCACCTGCAGCTGCAGCTGCCGGCCCCTCTGAAAAGCCAGTCTCCAACCAAGGCTCTGGTACCAGCACTCCTCGACGAAATTTCGGACAGCAAGCCCTCATGGACAAATCCGAAGAAGAAGCTCGCATGGAGGCAGCCGGTCTGTCTCAGGAGGAGAAGGAGCTGCGCAAGAAGGAGAAGAAGAAGGGTTTGTCTAAGGAGCAGCAGGAACGCCTTAACGCTTTCGAGGATGAGCGCAGAAAGGCTCGCGAAGATCGTGTCAACACACTCGCAAATAAGCTGATTGATCGTTTAAGCGTTTGGACTGAGACGGACAAGGGTAAGGACGTGTCCCATGCTTTCGAGGAGAAGATCCGACTTGAGGTGGAGAACTTAAAAATGGAATCTTTCGGTTTGGAAATTCTCCACGCTGTTGGTCAAACATACATTCAGAAGGGTACTTCCTTCCTCAAGTCACAGAAGTTCCTAGGTATCTCTGGCTTCTTCTCTCGCTTGAAGGACAAGGGCACTCTTGCGAAGGAGACATGGACCACCATCTCCACAGCCATTGATGCGCAGATGACCATGGAGGAGATGGCTAAGATGGAGGAACGCGGTGGTGAAGACTGGACTGACGAGAAGAAGGCTGAATACGAGAAGAGAGTGACTGGCAAGATCCTCGCAGCGGCGTGGCGTGGCAGCAAATTTGAGATCCAGAGTGTCCTGCGTGATGTTTGTGATCAGATTCTAAGCGATAAGCGGACCCGACTTGAGAAACGGATTGAGCGTGCGCATGCGCTGGTAATTGCCGGCAATATATACGCAAAGGTATATACACCTGTTTTCCGCATATTGAGTATCATGCTAACAGCTAGCTTTAGGCCGCACGCGACCCCGAGGAAGAAGGCGATTACATGGCCTTCGAGCAGCTTATGGCCGAAGCTATGAGCAAAAAGGGCAAGGATGAGAAGGACAAGGACAAGAAAAAGAAGAAGTTCAAGCACGACCATGAGGAGACCCACGGTGGAAAAGAGCCTGTGGAAGAGACCACTCTTTGATTTCGTCATTACCATTATCATTCTTCTTTTCTTTTTTTTGGTTGAGTACCATGTCGTACCTGGTCTTGTCTTTCTTGATAGCCGGCTCATTATATCCTGGACATACATGTTGGGTTTGCTTTTTACCTTCTCACCTTTTCTCGGGCTTGACGATTATGCTTTTTACAGCGACTGGACACTTACGGCTTGCGACGCACAGTTTGTTCAGACGGATAGATTGGACTATATACCTCCTTTGATTAGTCGTGACAGCACGGCAGCGGTTTTATGCGGATTGTATGAACATAAATGCTCTTGATAATCACATTGAAGCAAATATTAACATGGCATAACGTATTATTAGTAGTGTAGGTGATATGAGAATGTCGGAAACACGCAAAAGATATAACCTATTACCGATGAGACCCATTACTATTCCTTGCGAATCCTACCAAACCAAAACTGTGGTGATTATGCTGGACTGGTTTCATGCGGACCTGTGTGGTACTCAGTTCCACGCTGTGGGCGAGGGCGATGAAGGGCTAAGCCATTGACTGTTCGGCTGTTCATAAAGACCTTTAGCATCACGACAACACAACTTCTATGGAACCACAGGACTCATACTCGTCGGCACTTCGTGAGCAGGGCCAGCCCTAGTTTGGTTCATACCAACTCCCTTCTCCTTCCTGGGAGACTGGTACCCAGCCCAATCAGACACCAAAACACCACACATGGCAAGACTGGTAAATATAACTAGGGCAATAAATAGCAGCCTATATATGAGGTAAGCGTCAGGTCGGTTCTTTGTACTGCGTGTGTATTGTCTGGAGACTATCCGAGGAACCTACCAAAGTAGCACGCCAAAGGCAATGACGGTATTGTAGTAGGAGCTTGTAATAGTAGCACCACCAAGGAGGCTGGCGAGGTCAGCAAAGCATGCTAGCCAGAATATACGGCAGCAATGAAAGCCAATAGGGCTAGCTTGACGATAGCAAAGGCCAAGGACGTACTCAATAGGGCATACAAGACAATACCGAGGGCCAACATAGTGAAGTCAATAATAGCTAGGATATAGCTAATTTGGAGGTCTCTGCATTAGGAGTATCAAAATAAAGAAAAAAACTGCTCGAAAGGGCCGGATCCCTTGCGCTTTATGGTTTCTCCCACATGTTCATGATAGAGCTCGTAATCAGAAACAATTTATTTGGAGCTTCCGATCCAGTTGAGGCGCAGGCTCTAAGAAGTGTGGTCTCGTGTCCGATACGAGCAGCTGCATCGACATGGCATCTGCATTGATCCCAATTGGTACAAGGTAAGCGAATGGGGGTTTCGGGATATCGTATAGCCCATGACCCGAGAGCTGAATTCTTATAGCAGCAAAGCGGAGGTGTTGGTAAAGGGCTGGGAGAGGTCATGTGCCCAGATGTGATGTGTTCCCCCCTTCTTTTGCCTTCTCTTTGATTGCCTCTGATGCATCACCGGGTTTATACGAATGCAAGAAAAGCCCATTTAATGGCCACAACCCGTTGGCTCATCCCCCAGCCCTTGAAAGTCTCGTATTTCTCCTTTGTTTTTTGCCCTTGACGGCTTTTGACGGACTTCGTCGGGCCAAGCATTTCCCCACGCGAGCTTGGCTATTGAAATTTCGGGGATCACCGCAACTCAAGGATGTTTATCTTGTCCCTGAGCAAAATACAACATTATGAGGATTCTAGGGTCACATCGTGCCGGACAGAACGGACTTACGCGATTCCACGCAAGGAAAGAGATTTGGTCGATCCCCTTTTCCCCTCTCCACAGGGGCAGATAAAAATGGGTAAGTCGGCCATTCCTCGAATTGTTTTTGGAAGTTTGTCGCGTGCCCAGAGACGACAATAGCATCAAAATGGCGGCTCTACAATCATCTGCCATGGCCCTGCTAGCTCTTGCGGTAAGCACTGCTGCAGTGGCATCGAGCTCCACGGCCGTAGCCAGTCCCACCGGTCTCTCATACCCGTCAGGGTTTGATATGAAAACAAGCTGGGCCAACCTCAGCCCCTATGCCGATGCATCCAGTTTCAATGTCTCTAAGGGGTTTCCATCGGAGTGTGAACTGTCGCAGGTGCATGTGCTACACCGCCATGCCCAGCGGTATCCTACACAATGGCCCCTCGATGGAGAAGGCATGGAGAACTTTGCCCAGAAACTGGCCAACTACACTAAGAAAAATCCACACAAGAAAATCGGTTCCGGACCTCTGTCTTTTTTGAACGATTGGGAGTATATGCTTGGTTTGAACACTCTGCTACCCACTGGCGCCGCCACCGAAGCCACTTCCGGCGCTCAATTCTGGAGTCAGTATGGCCGATTGCTCTATCGCGCAGAAAATGCCAATGCAGCCTGGAATGCATCACTGAATGTGTATCCCAATGGTACCGCGCGCCCAAAGCCGACTTTCCGCACGACCTCGTACCCCCGAATTTTGGAGAGTGCTCGCTGGTGGCTGGGTGGCTTTTTTGGAAACACAGGAGCCAACAGCTCATACTCGGAGTACAATCTGACTATTATCCCCGAGCTCGAAGACTTCAACAATACCCTATCGTCGACCGATTCCTGCCCGAATGGCATGGAGCCGGGTGACAACGCTGCGCAGGTATTCGCTTCGTCTCTTGTCAAACATGCCCGAGAGCGTCTTGCTGCACACCTTCCCCAGGATCTGAAGCTCGACACTTTCGACATTCTAGCGATGCTTAATATGTGCCCGTACGAGTATGCGGCACTGGGCCAGTCCTCTTTCTGCGCGCTCTTCACTGAGCAGGAGTGGCGCGACTTTGAATACTACATCGATCTTCAATTCTACGGCGACTACGGTTTTGGGTCCCCCAGTGGCCGCGCCCAGGGCATTGGCTATGTTCAGGAGCTGGCAGCGCGTCTGCAGTCTAGGCTCATCACGAGCAGTGACAGCAGCATCAACTACACGTACGATGACAACATCAAGACTTTCCCGCTCGATCAGCCACTATACATGGACATGTCCCACGATGATATCATCGTGTCTGTCCTGACTGCTTTGGGTCTGGATTATTTCAAGTACGGTCCTCATGGCTTGCCTGTCTCGGTTGCGCACGCCCCGCACCGCACCTTCAACCTAAACCAGATGACACCCTTTGGCGCTCGCTTGTTCTCTGAAGTTTGGACCTGCCCCAATGATTTCGCATTCAAGGATCTTCAGGTGCAAAAATACAAGAACCCTGACCTGTCGTCCAAGTCTGATACCACCGAGTATATCCGATTTGTGCTGAATAATGCACCTCTGCCGCTTGATGGTCTCAAGGTCTGTGATGGCTCTGTGAATGGATTTTGCAAGGTCAAAAATTTCCTTAGAGCTATTCCCGACCTCAACAAGGAGGCCATGTACCAGGAAGCTTGCTATGGTGACTACAACATCACCAACCAAGTGGGCAACGGGCAGCCAAGAAAGCTCTGAATGAGGATATGAAATTCAATCTAAAATCATATATATATATATATTTTTCTCACGTACATACCTACAGGGCTTGCTCTCGTAGACATGACGAACTCCTGGCATATCAACACGTTTCACCTTCTTCTTCCCTCCTGCCCTGTCTGCCTCGTCCCATAAACAATTAGCCTAAGCAATATTATATTGTTCACGACTAGCAATCTCCCCATAGGGCAATTGATTTAATGACGCGCCAATTGCCCGGATAGATCTGACGCGAAATGCACAACAGTTGTATTCTCATTGGCTAACGAAGTGAAAGGTCTTGGCTACCACGCACACTACCTGAAATGACAGCGGCACAACAGTTATTATCGGAAATATGGATATTACACGGTATTATAAGACTCCAATTCAAAGGACCGTTTTCATGTGTCAACGCCATATTAATTCAAACTGGAGTGGATATGGTGAAGGGGAGTGAAGGGGAGGTGAACGTGGAAAATGTGTCCAACAATGCAGTGTCGATCACTTCGACCCAACAGTATTCAACAATTTCTGTGCGCCCGATAGCTTCCTTCCGTTTCAGCTCAAAAATACCGCTGTGCTATCCGAGGTTGCAAGGACCATCTAGCAGCATTGAAGCATCCACTTCTCTTGGCTGACTCGGAGATAAGTATCGGGGATTGCCAAACTCGGAAACCGGATGAGAGAGCATACCGCTATAAATCTCACGTCAGAGATTCATGAAGGGAAATCAGTCGATATAGCTCAAAAACCACATAGGCTCCTCATCATGACGGTATCAGCCCAGCCTCTTGACGTCCTCGTCGTCGGCGCCGGCATTGCTGGTCTCTCAACAGCTATTGCCCTCGGAAAACAGGGGCATCGTGTTGTGGTATGCCCCGGGCAACAACCCAAGCTTGCTGCAAAATTAATTTCTCACCAAGCCTAGATTCTGGAAAAGTCTGCTTTTTTGAAAGAAACTGGGGCTGCGATCCATTTGCCGCCGAATTGCACTGCTTTGCTACGCTGGATGGGCATTGATCCAGCAGATTTCGGAGGCACATTGCTTCATCAGGTCAGATTTGTCTCTTGACAAGAAGAGTGGCTGGAATTGATATTTTTTGCTTTCTCCAGATACACCGATATAGATTTGACGGGGAGTTGACATACAAGAGAGAGTTTGCTGACACTCGTCATCATTGGCAAGCGGTAGGCGAATGAAGCGGACCCAGCCAGGACAATATCTAATCTGAACACAGGAGTGGTACCTCGTGCATCGAGTTGAGCTACACAACCACCTCAAACAACGTGCCCTTGAAACCGCAACGTTGCATACAGGGTGTAGAATAACCGAGGTCAATCTGGAAGGGGCTTGTCCGTCGGTCACTCTCGGTGATGGTCGCACTTTCAAGGCTGACCTGCTCCTTGGTGCAGATGGACTACATGTATGAACACTAGATTATCAACACCGGTGTTTATCCAGCTCTCGTCCCTGTTCTAACTGTTCTATAGTCCCAAATTCGCCAGAGTATCGCACCAGGATCTCCCTCCCCATACCCCGTTGGCAAGTCATGCTTCCGTTGGCTTCTTCCCACAGATCAATTAAAGCAACATGCGAGCACTGTTGATTTTGTGCGAGACACCGGCGTGTTTATTGAGTGGGCATCCCATGACCGGCGGCTCGTGGCTTACCCTTGCTCTGATAGCAAGATCCTCAATCTTTGTGCTTTTGTCCCTTTGAATGAAGTTCAGGCAGACAACCAAAGTGACAGTAAGAGGTTTCCGGGGGTTGATACAGAAGGTTACTGACAAATTGGGATTAATAGCCTGGCAGTCAGTTGGAGACCAGACTACAATTGTGAGGGCCTTTTCGAAGTTTTCACCCGGTGTTCAGCAAATTATTGCAAGTGCAGACAAAAATCTCAAAGTATGGGATCTTTATGATATGGAGGAACTGCCGACTTGGACTCGAGGCCACGCTGCTCTTCTGGGAGATGCAGCACATCCGTTCCAGCCATGTAAGCAACCGAATAGCTGCAAATGGACAAACTTGTTTTGTGTGACATACACTGACAACTCGATAGACTTGGGCCAGGGAGCAGCTATGGCAATCGAAGATGCAGTTAGCATTGCCACCTTGCTCCCTTGTGGCAGTACGCCGGACGATGTCCCCACGCGACTTGAAATGTACCAAGCGGGCCGTCGGCCACGGGTCAACTTTGTCCTCCACTACACTCGGATAAATGGACGGGATGAGGATGATACAGCCGGTGATAGATTATCAGGTGTGTTAGTTTTAAGAGCCTTGGAATGGATCCAAACTGACAATGATAGCTGTGGAAATGGTGAAAGTCATGAATATTTGTTTCTCATACAATGAGATTGAGCACTCTACAAAGTTGCTGGAGGATAGATGAACGGATCAATGACAGAGACGAATGGGAGTAGGAGATACTGAAAGATAGTACAGTGTTGAAATTGAAGAGGTCAAATGTCTGAAAACATATAATTGAAGCAATCTAAATCCATGCATGCCATACCGCGAGTCCGGATCTAGTTCGAGGTATCTACACACCTAGATCAATCCCAACGCAGGAGGTCAATGGCATGTGCAGGTGCATACCATTAGCCTTCAATACATCCTAGTTTTATAGTACGAGCTGAGGTCAAAAGCAATAAGATTACAGTATATTTCGCATATTCTCGAGAACGGCCTACAACCTCAGGCATTAATGTATGCCTCAGGCCAATATCCAGCTCGGGCCAATGGGGGCAAGTGGCCAAGAGTGATGATTCCAATAAATCGGAGGGCCCGGCATTTCTTGAATTTCTTGAATTCCTTGAACATCATGTAGAAAATGTCTTCTAGTCATTTAAGCCCGAGCCATCCGCCAGATTCATTTCGCATCAAGCGGAAGCCCCTGTCAAACCCGAACTTGCGAGCTACAGCCCATGCCGATCAGCGGGAGGCGACAGCTTATGCTGCTAGTACCCCGTCCCTTGTACCCCCATCATCACAGCCCCCATCATATACGGACCTTTATGGGACGCCACCTTCCAGGCCTGTAACTCCAGGCTCACTGCCACGACCAAGGACAGCGGGGCCAACCTCATCTCCGGCTCCTCCGACGCCTGTTCAGAAGGCATACAGCGAAGCTAGGTATTTCCTCACTGGTCTGATCAATCGTCCAACGGAATCAAACAAGCATGTCACCATTTTGCGACATTCCCATGGACTGGTCTTCTACCGTGGGCCCACTACATCGGTCGCTATATCAATTTTCTCTGATGCCCCTTTACCTCCCGAACACACCTTGTGGTTGCAGAGTAAAGGTTGGACCGGGAAGACCGGAATGCAATTCAAGTCATTCCTCAATCTCCGAGATAGCTGGCTGGATGTGACTCCGGGTATGCCGCTGAGGGCCGACCAGGTGACTCCGGATGATGAACGAGCTTGGCAACGCGACATCAAGAAATTTCGAAAGAAGGCCCCGCCACGTCCGCGCGATACACATAAGCTACGCGAGACGGCCGTTGTACGGATTCCAGCCGAAGCAGGCGATGGATATTTCCAGCTAGTTCTCTGCCAAGGAGTCAAGAAGAAGGTGCTTGGCAATAGCCCCGTGTTCCGGGTGCTCTCTGCATCCACTGCCCCTAGCTCTATCCGTGGCGCGAGCTTGAGCACGCTACCCTTGGAGGTTGGGGCTATGGTTGTGAGCCTTTACGCCCAAACTGCAGCGCGAACCGTGGCAGGTCCGGCCGTCTCAGCCATTCAAGCCCAAACTGCTCCGCTTCAAGCCCAAGCTGCTGCGCTTCGTCCATCGTGGGTGACAATGACAGCGGCCCAAAAGGCTTACACGATGAGTGGTGTTGAGAACCGCGTGGGTGGTATCATCAATGGCTCCAAGGGTCCTATTGGACGATCTCAAGTAAATCTAGCAGCGCCAGAAATAGCTGGAAGCAGCCCGGTTTCTATCGATGCCGGCCCCCAGTCACCGTTTCCTTTGACATTCAAAGCTCGCTGTCAACCCGATCAAACCTCGTACCCCAATAACCATGACAATATGCCGAAGTTAAGCTTAATCAGAATGCCCGACTGGGTGACGGAGCAGTTAAGGGGTTACTTCTTCGGCTGGGTTCGATTCGACCTTGAGTCGAGCAAAGGTTGCTCGACTACTGGATGGTACCCAGCTATCTTGTCCGTGCGGGCATTGGATCCCCTCCAGGCGACGAGAGTAAATATGGCTCAAATATCGAAACGTGTGGTCGCCATTCGCCTCCTTCAGGACGTTCCTCTCCAAACAAGCAAAATCGAGATTCGTGTTTTGGGATACCTTCGCGCTGAAATCCCACCACCCACTGGAACTACGAGCAAAGAACTCGCCGAGGCGCAAGTGGCAGCTGCCGAGGCGGCCCTGCTCGCTGATGTGTACGACGCATCTGTTGTACATGATACTCTGGCTCATCCCGCGTGGGCAGCGGAACATCCGGACCTTCAACAAAATTCGAATTGGATTGATCGCACGGTCGGGGGGTGTACTAGTATCGTCAACCGAGGACAGAAGTTGGTAGAGCAAGTTCCATTGCACCGGGTTGGGGTTCGCTCTGTCACCGATGAGCTCAGAGAGAGCCAAATTGCCGTACATGGATTTTACATTGTCCGCTAATCCTTGTCAATACGCTCATAGATCTTTTTACAGATACATAAATGGCGTCTTTTATGTACAACATCCGATATATAATATTTCATTACTCAAGATGTGATTCCCGCGGTTAAGTTATATCAGTTCAAAAAATTCAAGCCAGATTAAGTTCGATTGATTCCCTCGAAAATCCAATATTAACAAACAACAGCAGAAATGTCAAATCGAAATCGAAATGAAAGCACTCATGCCCCAACTGGTGGCTCCGAAGCCGCCAAGTTACATTGACGGAACAGTCGCACTTCGTCGGGTTTGAATGCACCAACCACGGAATGCAGCACGCCACGGTTGTTGAATAAAACCAAGTCGTTATCTTCCCAGTCATGGGGATATACATACTGAGGGCTGATGGCCGGCCGCTGCAACTTATAGACAATGTCCCGTACACGGGCCAAGTCATCGATCGTGGTTCCATCGGCGCAGTGGATACGCCGTACAGCAGAGGGATGGATCTGGAGAGCCAATTTGCCCGTCACTGGGTTTTTCCAGGTCATTGGGAAAACCATGATCTTACTAGGGTCGATAGGTGGAAGTTCCGAGTCAGGCAACTCGAGTCCTTCTGAGTGTAGACCGAGCCCCGTAGATCGGGAATGCGCTTGGCTCATCCAAATGTACCTGTTGTGATATTTAGCTCAGTTGATCAGAGCCATGGGAATACCATAAGGGATCTTACGGATGGGGGGCATATTCAATTTTGCTTGTCTTCACAAACTCCTTATCCTCGGGCGAAAGAAGTTCAAACATCCGCTCTCCGCTAACAAACGCTGTTGTCCCAAGTGGTACATCCATTGTTTCCCCGGTTCCATCATCATACAATAATGTCTGTCGGCGGCCTTTGGGCACACTTACGGCCATAAGCGTTGTCACCTGGGGCGGGTATAGGTCGTAAAGGGCGGCATCGATATGCCAGCGGTAAAACCGGGTAAAATCATAGTCCTTATCGTCCGGGATGTGATCTTTGTGGAATGTGCGGTGGTGAGGGTGTCGTAATGTGATATCTTTGAGACCCTCGTACGAATCAACATGTCCATTTCCGATCACCTGCACCTGTGGCTGGTGAGGGACAGTCTTGAGGTCAGGATGGAGGATGCTTCGCTTCGCATCAATGGTCTTGCCATGTCCATAGTTTTCGGAAACCGGGTCGAATCGCTTGGTCAGCTCATACTGGGCTTTAGGTGATAGCCCTTTCTGGTTTTTGAACACCACAACCTGGTGCTCGTAGAGGGCTTTCCGAATAGTGGCAAACTGCTCTTCTATATGACCATTAGCTTGTGCTCTTATAATTGGCAGTAATCCACAAACCAGTCAAGTTTTCCAAATCAACACCTTCAACCTCAGCACCAAAATCAATGCTTGAGCCCGGAGGAGGCTGAAGCGGACGGACGGTAAGTGGTAACACAGCCATAGTTCTGATTCTTTAAGATTTCAGGTTCGCGACTCGAAATCGAATTTTCATATGATGTTCTACACGGCAGTCTTTATAGTCCTGGGCTGATACTAAAGGCAACTTGTGGGAGAGAGACGGTCGACGGCGTATACCGAACACGAGAGAGAATAGGTGGGACGATGGGAGTAATAAAGAAGGTATCACTGGCTATTTTCCGTACAGAAATATATTGATAAGGGCCAACTCCGAGTTACGGAGCAAAAAGATGTTGAGTTATGAATTGCTATTGGATGTTATGGGATATTCGTCTGGTGATAAGGCGGATGAGTGGCCACAGTACACCCGCTTGGATAGTTGATACGTCATGACATTGACAAACAGTACAAACATGGCAAACCTGGCAAACCTGGCAAACATACTCTCCCCTAGAGCTCCTATTATGTGTTACCAAAACTTCCACCAAGGCCCCCGTGGTTTTGGTGGCTGCTCAGCAGCAATAATTTCATCCAAGCCCGTGTGCATGTCGACTTCTTCTGGGTGCCATGCCCATGGATCACTCCAATACAGTGCCCGGTGTCCAAAGTAAAGAATCAGGAAAGCAGGAATACCAATGTATGCGGTGAAAAAGTTGCTCACAGACCATTCCGATGGGAAGAACACTGTGAACCCATTTATGAGCGCCATCAGAGTGGCACCCGCGAGGCCAAAATAAACCCCATACGGCTGCATCTTTGATTTGTACGGCTGTTCAATGCCCTGTGCTTTGACAGCTTTGCGGAAACGGAGAAATACCACGGAACAGCAGATCCATGAGATGAAACCAGAAGTGTTGGTGAAGTTGACGAACCAGTTGAACACAATCGAACTGGAGTTGCCAACGGCAAGATAAGCCAATGCTGAGAAGCATGCCGAAACCGAAACAGCCCAGTACGGGACACCCCATCGGTTACATGTCTTGAACACATGTGGCGCGTTGCCTGACATAGCCAAGGAATAGAGTGACCGCGAAGACATATACAGGAAGGAATTTCCTGCGGACCAGGCGGATGTCAAGACGGCAGCGTTCACGATGTGGTCTAAAACGGGGATGCCGGCGTTCTGGATGCCGATCACGAATGGTGATGAGCTTACCGTGCCGTCGCTCTTGGTCAAACGACTAGCATCGGATGGGCATATAACACCAATGGCTAGTACACCAAAGATGTAAAAGAAGATCAATCGGTAAATGTATCTCCTGGCTGCCCGGGGTATATTGCGTCGAGGGGACTCCATCTCACCCCCACTGATCACAATCAGCTCTGGGGCGAAAATGAACGCAATGGCGCTGGATACTGTGCATTTCAACAACGCCACGAACCGGCCCGAATCTCCCGTTGCGAGATAGGCGTTGAATGGACGCGGGTTATTCCAATAATGAAAGCCTAGTCGCTGACGACTGGGTCCACCACCCCAGAAGAGGATGAAAGATACCATCAACAAACCGATCAGAGTGATGATTTTCACCCCGGCGAACCAGAACTCCGACTCGCCGTATACTCGCACAGGCATAAAGTTGAGCGCGACAATAACGACCATCATGACTGTGATCCACACCGCGATATTGATTGATCCATTCTGGTCCCAGTATCCAATAACCAGTCCGGCAGCTGTGATCTCGTACGGCACCAAGATTCCGAGAGAGTACCAGTATAGATATCCCATAGCGAAACCCATACTCCGCGACACATAGCGGAATCCATGATAACTCATTGTTCCACCATGTACCGGAAGATAGGCACCTACCTCAGCAATAGCCGTGACCAAGCCATAAACCATGGCTGAGATGAAGAGATAACCCAACAGAAGCGATGCGGGGCCTCCAATGGCCAGGGCTTGGCCGGAACCCACGAAAAGTCCTGACTTATGTGAGTAATCCTTTTTTTTTCATGTCGCACTGCAGACTTACCTGTTCCGATCGTGCCGCCGAGGGCCATTAACTGAACATGGCGATTCTTCAACCCACGTTTGGTTGTAGTTACATAACGATCATCGAGCAGGTCGGCTTCGACTAAAGTTCGAAGTGATTTGCCCTTCTCGCTGATCGGATGTTGATCACCTTCTATTGTTGCCATCTTGTGCAGCAATGAAAGCGGAAAATGCTGGATAAAAAATGCTCGACAGGAATCTATGCCGTATTTAAGAGTCTTTTCCACAGCGCATTTCCATCCCGTCGTACAGAGACCCCCAGCCGCGCCGTATTAAATCGCTATATCTCTGGACAATGACTGGTCAGTAGAGGGGTCCGTGGCCGCCTAATGGCCGTTAGGCCTGAACAAAGGTACAATCCTGGGGTAAGCCACTAGACTTCCAGCCGGAGATAAGACTGCAAAATCATACGAAATGCGTACAACATATTCATTATTGCAGCTTATACCCCGAGTTTTCTTTTCCACGGTTAGTGCCCATACTTGCATAATCAACCGGAAAGACCTCGATGGTTGAGATTATTAGAGGACAGCAAAAGCTGGGATCCGTGAACGGCAGAATGGAAAAATGATCTCTCGAACTCCCTAATAGAACACGGGCAAAAAATGGCGCCCTAAGTAACAACACCAGCGGTCCGGTGACCAGTCCACGATACTATTGGCCGCGAATAACCGACAAGAAAAGAAAAAAAAGCTGGGCCAAGAGACCGGGCAAGAGACCAGATAAAGAGTAATTAAATAATCTCGTATCAGAAAAGGACGAGCAAAGTTAAATAGGAGATAAAGTTAAGATTGACGAATCAAAGGCCAGGGCACCTTTCAAGGTTTATGTTGGAAGATATCGCAGAAATTATGCAAGCATTATGCGAGAGCAATCCCCCTTCACAAATCGAAGTCCCTTGGGGCTTGTCGACCGTTAAGCTTACATGCCGGACTTCTTCCTGACCACACTTGAAGAAGAGTAACCACGATGGCGGGTACAACATCCACAACTTCCCGTACAGTGCATATATCGAACCTTACCAGAAGGCTCTCGAATGGTGTGCCAAGATCGTCCACAGCAACCACACTCACGAGCGCAGCAGCCGCCACGAAGTTGGCAGTAGATCTGTTCGATATTCCAGAGCTGTTTGGATTTGTGCCGCAGATTTTTTGTATGTCGATGGACGAGGCATCCCGATGGCTTGCGCTCAAGGAGTTCTGCCATTCGCTCTAGGTGTTGGAAGTATTCAATATTCAGTAGCATGAGCTCGACATTGCACCCCTGAAGCTTTTTCAAGGTGGAAGGTTCTGGCGGGGTTTCAACCTGCACTTGGGCTTCATAGCGGCGATATGTCGCACCCACATACATTTCCCGTTGGATGATATTGTTAGCCCGTCTTGTCTCCTGGCGATGTTCAGATATCCAGTCGAGTTGATCCTTGGTCTGTTCTGCTTCTTGGAGCTCTTGTATCAGCAGTTTGAATCTGTTAGCTTGGATATGACCATGATATTTGGCCTTGAGATGGTTGGTGGAAGTGGCAATAGAGGAAAATATATTATTCATTGTCATGGTGAGATTGGGAAATGTTGATAAAGCGATGTTGGAGGCTGGATAGAATACAATAGGAGGAACGACTTTGAGATAGGACTTTTTCAACGCCGGCGCTCAATTAGGAAACCGACGTCATTTTGATATAGCATGAATCTATATAGCGATATCGCTATACAATGATACATTTACAAAATATAGTTTAAGTTAACGCTATCAGGATCTACGTGGAGAATCACATGCAGAGCCTATAGGGGGTAAGTATTTTACTTCGCGAGATGGGATTGCTCTATATCTTGTCATTCCCAGGCGAGCTTTTATCCTCGCAATCCAATGATAGATTTTAAATGTCGTGCAAAGAGAGTCCATGTACTCCGTATATAAATTCAAGCCCCGGCTTCCCCCACAATTTTCTCCCTCATGTCAAGATCCCCACATCCCCCACCGCGGACCGAGACGAAACCTTCGACATTTAGAGTCCGGATCTACTATTGTTCGAAATTTACAACCCAGTCTGTATAAAAGGCCTATTGTCTGCATTTGATTGCCCATCCAAGGCTATAAGCATGGACACACTCGTCTCCACCTGCCCCGAGACCGACACGAAGCGCACAAATCCGACCGTCCCAGTAGTTCGACGTCGTCATCCATCTGTTTCACTGGAGCAAAAGATCCATATCACCTAGGGCGAGATTCCTAGCGCATGCAGAAATGAGTCGAATTGTTGAAAAGTTGGGTTGTGCTCTAAACCTGGGCATTTTATAAATTAGCGACCGCAGGATAGAATTTGATATGGCTTTGTACGGTCTGTATCAGTCGAGGTAGCTCTGCACACTACACGACCAACACATCAATCCTGGGAAGCCGTAATAATGACGGCTCGCAAGTTGCATACGTCGCCTCTGTATGATTGTGATGGTTGACGTAGACGAGACACTGGAAAGAGTACTTTGGGGTGTATGACACGCTTGGCAGCAAGCCATGGACCTGAATGGGCGCCAGAGGGTTGACTTCAATGGAATTCTTCACACAGGGTCAGAAGGCGTGGAATGAATAATGTTATGCACGTTATGAAGGCCCACGAAGATGCGGAAATAATATCAGCATTGAAAAGCTCCGAGGTCCGACACCTTAGGCATCCACAATGTCGCTAACTACTGTACGGAGTAGTGCCACCCGTTTGTTGCGACTATGGATATGCGTACCCCGTATGATGTTAGACATTCTCTCGGCCCCATATCTGTGGTGTTTTTCATTGGAAGGGAATTAGAAAGCGCGCACTTTGATTTCTGCCTAGACTTTTCAGAAGGTGAACTCTCAGCATTCCAAGTTACCATCTGATTTGTGAATTTTGAAAATTGCCATACTTCTTGCCCCTGCGGAGTACACCGTAAGAATTGAGTAAAAATTTGCAGCCAAGATAGCCGTGGCCAATGAAAGATTTGCGCCGAAAGCCTGTGCCCCCTTTTAATTGAGGCTATCTCTATACTTGCGGGATGGCCTGTGGGAACACGGCTGATATCGGGAAGCAGGTAGAATCAGGGGGATCTTTTAACTGTATACGGAGAAGGTATTACGGGCGTCCATTCTGGTTGCTATCTGAATCTGGGCCTCTGATGCCTATATTGTAGATACGAAAACATCCAATATTTAAAATCATGAGGTTCTCATTTGCCTTACCATTTCGGCTCTGGCAGAAGTTGGCACCTCCAGCGCCTCCGACATCATGTCAACGGGTGGTTCCACACTAAGGACTCCGTATTTGTATAGAGTTAGAGGTGAGACAACTACGGAGTAGTACCTTGGTAGGTCAGGGGATGTTGACAGAATATCCAGCCCGTTAGCCCCAGGTATGTATGTACTCTTAGTTAGGGCTCCGTCTGGTCTTTGTCAGCTCGGAGACCACAACCCCCCGGTGTTCCTTCTTGAAAGCTTCGAAACAAGGACCGCACTAGTCGTGTTTTGGATTATAGAAGCAGTCTGATTGGCCGTGCCAACAATCTCCCTGTCCCTCCACGCGCATTGACTGGCTCAAAGTTAATCGCGCTCGTGTCCTGTGGATGCGGGTGGGGATTGGGTGGAGCCGGGTGGGTCAATGTGGATCGGGGTGGATTTCATTCGCCTTGCATTAAATATGCCGGTCATATTATTTCTTTTGGGTTTTTTTTTCCATGTTTTGCCGTTGGAGTGGCGCTTTTCTTTTTTTTCGTTTTTTCTTTATTTGCTGCCTTTTTGTTTTTATATTTCTTATTTCTCTCTTGTTCCCATTCTCGAATACTGTCCCGATTATATGTAACCAATCTGCACCGTATGCAGATCCGAAACCTATCGCAATAACTTCATTCTCTCTATGGCTGCCGATGGATTCAGTCATCCCTCCGGGGTGACCGTCGAACAGGGTGTGAGCACCACCAATGCGGATCGCACCCTGGAGGATATGGGATACAAGCCTGAGATGGCTCGCAATCGATCGATTTGGCAAGTCACCTTTATGTGCTTCATTCTCTCTTCAGTGCCCTATGGCTTGTCGACCACTCTATACTACCCACTCGCCGCAGGTGGGCCGGCCAATGTCATCTGGGGTTGGGTGATCATCTCTTTCTTGATTCTCTGCGTGGCTATCTCATTGGCGGAAATCACTTCGGTCTACCCGACTGCAGGTGGTGTCTACTATCAAACCTTTGTCTTGTCGCCCTTGTGGTGTCGTCGCGTTGCGTCGTGGATCTGTGGCTGGTCCTACGTTGCAGGAAACATCACCATTACCCTCGCTGTCAATTTTGGAACTGCCCTGCTCCTCGTGGCCTGTCTGGATGTCTTTGAAAAATCACCGGGCGTCGGAATCACCGATGATTTCCAGGCCTGGCATATCTTCCTGATCTTCTTGGCCATTACCTTCCTGACACACTCCATCTCGGCGTTTGGCAACAAATGGTTGCCGTGGTTGGAGGTATGTGTCGCACGTGCCCCTTTGCCCCGTGGGGTAATCATACTGATGATCATCATTTTTAGACATTCGCTATTTTCTGGACTATGGCCGGTCTACTCGCCATTGTCGTCTGCCTGTTGGCTGTCGCCAAGCAAGGGCGTCACAATGCCGCATGGGTTTTTGGTCACTTTGAAAGTCAAGCTGGGTGGCCCGCGGGATGGTCGTTCTTCATTGGTCTCTTGCAGGCTGCCTACGCCACATCGGCGACCGGCATGATTATCTCGTGAGTCTTGGCACCTTTGAATTCTCCAAGTCGGCTGTTCCACATGCTGATATATGGTCTCTGTTAGTCTCTGCGAGGAGGTCCATGAGCCCGCCATCATGGTCCCAAAGGCCATGGTCGGAACCATCATTATCAACTTTATCGCCGGTCTCCTCTTCTTGATCCCCGTCTGCTTCGTGCTTCCCGATCTCACATACCTGGTCAATCTGGCTTCGGGCCAGCCCACCCCCGCCATCTTCAAGGCCGCCATTGGCAACTCAGCTGGTACATTCTGTTTGTTAATTCCTCTGCTTGTGCTGGGCATCATTTGTGGTGTCGGTTGTGTTACCGCTACCTCTCGCTGTACTTGGGCCTTTGCCCGCGACGGCGGCATTCCCGGATCAAAATGGTGGAGCACTGTCAACAAGACCCTTGACATTCCTTTCAATTCTTTATTATTGGGAATGGTCGTTGAAATTCTTCTCGGTGTGATCTACTTTGGCTCCACTGCTGCGTACAATGCCTTTTCGGGTGTTGGTGTCATTTTCTTGACCATGAGCTATGCCTGCCCGATCGCCGTCTCCCTGATCTTCCGTGGTCGAGAGGATATTAAGAACGGTAGCTTCAACTTTGGAGTCTTTGGCCTGATCGCTAACGTTATTGCTCTTGGTGAGTTGCTTTAACAAAACCATCTGTTTATGTATGGATTTCAACTAACCGCTTCAACTATCATAGGCTGGAGTCTTCTTGCAATTCCTCTTTTCTGCATGCCAACGCTTACAACTGTCACCAAGGAGAGCATGAACTATGCATCTGTGGTGTTCGCTGGCTTCATTGCTATCGCTGCCCTCTGGTATGGTGTCTGGGGCTATAACAACTACCGCGGGCCCCCTACCGACGCTGTGGAGCAGGATGATACCTCCCCTGAACCTTCAGCCTACTCTGAAGTCACCAAGAAGGAATCCAGTCATTGAAAATGTCTTTCGATAGCGACATCAAGCCCTTTATACCCTCTTGAAACTAGCCCAATCTAATTAATTCTAGAAAAGCACCGAGTTGCATGTACATATGTATAAATACCCCACATCAAAACCGTTATTTCTGCTGAGTTGCATATCATAATCAAAAATCTTGACAAAGAGCATACAATTCATAGATTGGCAGAACAGTATATCGGTGCCGGCTGATGACATGGATTTGTATCTCTTTCCGTGCTCCATCTAGGAGTCAATGGCTGCGACGTGGTCCGTCACCAGACAGGTAAAGTCACTAGTGCCATAGTAGAAGGTGTTTCCATCATCGGCCGATTTTCCCGAGCTCAGCGTGTCTCCATACTGCCAGTAGAGATCAGCTGCAATTCCAGTGGTGTTCAACGCTGTCTTCTGCCATGGTGCCTCAATGCTACAGTGATTGGAAGTAGCACCGTACTCTTCAAAGAGACATGGCTTGCCAGCTGCTGCACAGGCGGCTCCGTGGGATGTGATCCATCCATTGCCCCAATCGTTAGTGGTTCCCCCTTGTGCGAATACATTAGCTCTGGACCAAGGGTCATGGGAAAAGGATATACATACAGCTTGTGGGGTAGAGATGGAATGTAGCAAAGTCGATGGTATCAATCCCTAGATTCATCGTAAAGTTCAAACCCTCGCCGTAGCTGTAGGGATAGCTGCCATCAGACCCAGTGTCCAGTCCGAAGCCTTCTATAATATGAGTTAGACAATGGATGATGGGAGAGATATTACGGGCCTAGATACCATCGCCAATGGCAACCATATGCTTCGAGTCTAGAGACTTGATATAGGCACTGGTAGACTGGATCCAGTTGTAAAGAACCGAAGTGTTACAGCCATTGCAGCGGGGCTCATTGGCCAACTCCCATGCAAAGACGGCAGGCGAATTGATATACCGGGCAACAACAGCTTTGATGTAAGCCCGGTAGGCTGTTTGAGCTGCAGTATTTGTATACCAGGTTGTCTGGCTGCTACCGAAAGCAGTGGCATAGGCCGCCATACCTCCATAATCCGACCAGTTGTTGACAAAATTGATGACGAGTTTCACATTCCGTGCCTCGGCGGAGGTAACCACATAATCCAGGCGCTGTAGGCCATCTGCACCGGTGTTGATAGTGGCAGTTCCATCTTTGAGTAGTTGATAATAAACAGTCCCCGAAGATGGAATAGTGTTGACATCGTTGAATCCCCAAACTCGGAGGATTCGGAGCCCAGATTCATCCATGTGGTCGAACACAAGATCCACATCGTCATTATTAGTGAGGAAGCCAATCCAGTAGGAATTGGAACCGGCAAAGTAGCTTGTCTTTCCATCAATTTCAAATTCTAGTCCATTTATAGTGGGGAACTCCACCCCACTAGTACTGGTGGCGGTTACCTTTGTTGTAGCCGTCGACTTAGTTGTACTTATCGTTGCCGATAGAGTGGTGGTACCACTGCCAGAATCTGGAGTTTTCCGTGTCAATCGACTGAACAATATTGGAACATATCTGAGCACACTTACATTCGAGGCATTGGCTAAACCAGTCATTCTGATATTGGCAAGTCCAGCCAGAGACACATGTTGTGGAGCCAGAATAGCCAGTTCCACCACATTGAGCGTAGGGAGCAGCTTCGGCAGAGACCAGACTAGTCAATGATAAGATTGCTAGTGTTTTCATAGTGATCCTAGAGTTCGCAGTGCACTTGTTATCTGGCTTTGAATGAATGAATGCATATATATATCTTGGGGATCGAGGTCCAAGACGGGGATCAACTCCCACCTTGGATTAGGAAATCAAAATTCTTCCATCGACTGAAGGATATATCAGGCCACGGATTGCTCCCATCGAGCTTATGGTGCAAGCCTCCCGTGTCGTCCGCGGAATAATCGAGGCGGTAGTCTGCTTGCGATATACCAATGATTCAGCCTTCGAGGGACCGACGTCTAGGAGCCAACCCACTTGCATATGTGGGGTATCTAGAACTGGATAGACCAACTGCAACTGCGGGGAAAGTCCTGCACCAATTCAAACGCGGAGAAATTGCCACGCTTGTCCCAATTGGTCAAGGCGTTTGAGCCGCCGTACCTGGGAGATGAGGAAAAGCCATGCCGGAATTTGGGTTGCGGATGCATTGGCATGCGTTATGGGTTTGGGCTTTAGGCGAGATTTACGCCATTGCTGTTGCCAAAGCGATATTGGGTACCCCGAAGTAATGTTAGGAATACATACGGAATACGGAGTACTCCGTAAACAGATCCTCAAATTAATGCAAATTACATAAAATTATGAGCTTAATGTAAATTACGTACGAGATTATCAATTCAATGAAAATTACGGTCAAATAAAAAAAAAGAATTGAAAATTCTTCAATGACGTAAGACCTAGGGTAACGGGTGTGGCGCCTCCGATGCCCGCCACTGACGACCTCGGAAGTCGGCATCGGGAAGGCGCAGTCTTATGTATACAACTGGGGCACACATATTTCTCAAAGTCCTAGAGTTGATAGAGGTCACTGCATGGTGTCCCGTAGCATATATTATGAGTTAGAGGACAATCGGTAGAAGAATCAATAGTGCCACAAATAAAAGTGCGAGAAAGCATTTGAATTGGAAATGAATTGAAAATTCAATAAAGGTGTGCCCAGGCGGGGCTTGATATTATGTAAGACCCCGTAAACCCGCCCACGGACCCCCGCATCGGGATATATCAACATGAGGATGCCGATGTTTATTTTGCCGATGTTTGGGATTGATAGTGGGATTAGGCTTTATTTATAAGCTTTTAAACGGAGGAGATGGGGCATTTGTCAAGGAATAATGTTATTCTAGTGAAGTAGTCGTAATATCTCAGGTTGGTGCTCCGTAGCATATCCCCAGACTCCGCATTTCCCCTAACCCCCATGTCTGGAGATGATAATTCTCCTGTTTTCACCGGCATACCGATTAGGAAATGAATTTCTCTTCGATCCGGAGAGAACCCGAGGGCCTGGGGTTAGCCGGGTTTTCTATTTGCCCCACTGTCCATGGATGATTTCTCCAGATTCAAAATTTATCGCCGTATCCAGCAACTGATGTACAGTCTCTTTCTCGGCCCCGACTAAAGTATCTGATCCCGAATTAGTTCGGCACGGCCTTGGCCTATAAGCTTGAATCCGCCACTTGCCGGCCTATGCCGACCACATCGGCTATCCCACTTGGAATCACTGGAACCTGCCCTGTATGGCTTCCTCCCCTGGTGGGGTGGCTGTGCGAGCCGTCTGCTGCTGCATTGTTGACTGCCACCCTACCTTATACTATGAAGTACTACCTAGCCATGAGCATCGTCATCTCGCGCAACTTGCCTCTCCACAATTCTCTCCCCACTTCGACTCTGGGTTTAAATTTCTTCTCTACCCTTTGATTGATGGATTACAAAAGGCCCCCAATTCCCCCATCTTCCCCGAGTTTTCTTCTTCCCCATGGGTTTGTTTTCCTCTACTCTTCTTCATATTCCTTCTGAGCTGGTCTCCTAGTCCATTGTATCTCTTAAATACAACTCGAAATATCACACGTCAGGACAGTCAGATACATACTTCCTCTTTCCTAACCTAAACTATGGGTGCCGAATCGTTCCCCCACCATGGGGAGTCCATCACACAGGCTCAACAGCCAAGCCTCGAGTCGTCCCCTCAAAATAGTCCTATGGAGAAACACATGCGACCCGTGGGTATCGATACCCCAATCCCTCGGATAACCATGCGGTCCTTGGTGATGGCCCTCTTTGTCTCGATGGGTGGTCTGCTGTTTGGATATGACACAGGTCAGATTTCTGGCTTCCAAGAAATGAGCAACTACTTGGAGCGGTATGGTGAGCTTGGCGCCGATGGTTCCTATAAATTCAGCACCGTGCGCTCCGGTCTCATTGTCGCCTTGTTGTCCATCGGTACCATGATCGGTGCCCTGGTCGGAGCCCCCGTCGCCGATAAATTGGGCCGGAAGTGGTCCATCACCCTCTGGTGTATGATCCTCAACGTCGGTTTGATCGTTCAAATTACCTCTCCCGATGGCCATTGGTACCAGATGGTTGTTGGCCGCTGGGTCACTGGTCTTGGTGTTGGTGGCTGCTCGCTGCTCGTGCCCATGTACCAGGGTGAAAGTGCACCTCGTCACATCCGGGGTGCCATGATCAGTTGCTACCAGCTGTTTGTTACTCTCGGCATTTTCTTGGCCTACTGCATCAACCTGGGTACTCACACTCTGGATGGCACTGCTCAGTGGCGTATCACTCTCGGTATCACCTTCGTCTTCGCTCTGATTCTCGGAGGCGGTATGATCTTCTTCCCGGAAAGCCCACGTTATGAATTTCGCCACGGAAAGGCCGAGAGTGCCCAAAGCACCCTGGCCAAGCTCTACGGCATCCCAGAGAACCATGTCCGCATCTTGGAAGAAATGAACGAGATTCGTGAGCAGTTTGAAGCGGAGTCTGAGGGCCAGAAGTGGGATGAATTCCTCACTGCCCCCCGCATGTTCTATCGTATTGTCCTTGGCATGGTTCTGCAGTCACTGCAGCAGCTCAGCGGTGCTAACTACTTTTTCTACTACGTAAGTTCCTACACAAGCCTTTTCTTCTATTTTGGGATCTTGGTGCGAGGAATTGCTGACACCGATTTCTTTGATAGGGTACCACTATCTTCGAAGGCGCTGGTCTCTCGGACAGCTTCGTGACCCAGTGTATCCTTGGTGCTGTGAATTTTGGAACTACATTTGGCGGCCTATATGTCGTGGAAAATTTCGGTCGTCGCAAGTCCCTGATCTACGGAGCCATCTGGATGTTTATCATGTTTATGATCTTCTCATCCATCGGCCATTTCGTTCTGGATGTGGAAACACCTACCAATACCCCCAACGCTGGCAAGGGTATGATTGTCGTCGCTTGCTTGTTCATTGCGGCATATGCTATGACCTGGGGTCCCATGGTTTGGGCGATTGTCGCAGAGCTCTTCCCCTCAAAGTACCGTGCCAAGGGTATGGCCTTAGCTACTGCAACGAACTGGCTGTGGAACTTCCTCATCAGCTTTTTCACAACTTTCATCACCAAGGACATCGACTTTGCCTATGGATACGTCTTCGCTGGTTGCCTTTTCGTGGCTATCGGCGTCGTCTATTTCTTCGTTATTGAAGGAAAGGGCCGTACACTTGAGGAGCTTGACTGGATGTATGTCAACAAGGTTGTTCCCTGGAAGAGCAGCAGCTACGAGATTCCCGAACGCCACCAGGACTGGATTGCGGATGAGAACCCTTACGGTCGGAAGTCAGAGGGAACCATACACGCAGAGAACGCATGAGGGTCAAGGTTTTTTTTTTTGGAAAAGAAAAGCAGAAAGGCAATATTTGACTTTTCTTTTGGATTCCGGATTCGCATTTGGCATGATGGCCTTGCACGACACGATATCATGTTAGGTCTGGAGTACTGGGTTGCATTATTGTGCATAATTTATTTTCTTTGTATATATCGAGGATCAAACATATGCCTTTTGCGTTATAGAATATGAGACGTTGTCGTTTACCTGCACAAACCTAATTACTCCCAAACCATGAGTAGGTTAGAAGCCAAAATATAGAACTTGTACGTAGATGGTTCAAGTCGATTTATCCCTGCATAACTACTAGTCAATTGTAAATTTTTAAACATCGCATCTGATCATATATGTGAGAATGTCACCCGACAAGACCGCTATCCTGGCCACTATAGAATGTTCAAGACCCCGTTGCCAGTTTTTGCTTTGATACGCCTGTTTAGGATCCAGAATATCGAGATTTGTAGGGATACAAGAATCAGTCCCAAAACTAGTAGTCCAATCATAATTGACACCCCTCTTGGATAACTACAAGGTTAATAGATTTAGCATTAGTGGTACGAATGGGGTATAATCCGCAAGTATAGGACTTACAATATAGCTGACTCGTCCGCCCGAAATATCTGGGTTCCTGCCATGAGCCCCGCTGTAGCTGACATGACGACTTCATTGAGTTAGTAAAGAAAAAGCCTGTCTGATATAGAGGTAGTAGTCTTACACATTCTATATGTTGAAGGAGTGTTAGCTGATCTGTCCGAAGAACGCCCAATAGGACAGGTTTTACTCACGCAACACTTATATTCCTTTCTTCAGAGCTCTTGCAGTTGATTTGGATCCAAGAATTGTGAATTGGATGATAGCCCACAGCCAGGGCATTGACTGTTGTCCAGAGGCCGAACTTGCCCCATTTATCCACATGGTGAACTGCGATTCTTAGAATTACCAACGCGATCAAGTACACGAAGATAGCAACGATGACGGTAAGGCCCCTCTTATTCGATTTGTCGCTGATCCACGCAAAAACCAAAATCACGGGGAGAGTGAGCAAACTTCCGATTGCACACAATGCATTTGCCCTAACTCGGGGAAACCCCAGTTCCATGAAAATGCTTGGGGTATATGTTGTCAGAGGGCTCCAGGTAGCGAAGACACAGCCCGTGGCAATAAAATGCGGCCATTTTTGAAAGCTTGTCAATGTCTTCCAAACCAAGCTAAGTGATATGTGCGTTTTGCCAGGATGGGCCAATGGTTTCTCCGTTAGGCGAAGTCCTCCAGACTCCGAAATGTTCACTTCATCGGTCGACACAGGGACTTTCTTGTGTTCAGGAAGAAAGAAAAATAGAACGAATGATACCGCAACGGAGAATAAACCCTCGACTACATATTTGTTAGCATATTTCGACGTTTGAAGGACCAGCCCCAATCGTACCGAGGAAGATCCATTGCCAGCCAAAGAGACCACCTTTCCCGTCCAGTTTCAAAAAAGCAGCCCCAAGAAGCGGAGAAATAGCGGTTCCGCCAAACATACCAAAGAAGAATATGGCGATACGTTTTGTCAATTCTTCCTTGGTATACCAGGTGGAAAGAGTATACATTGCACCGGGGATATACCCAGCTTCGGCAAGACCCAAAAATGTTCTAGTGAGTAGGAAGCCCAACTTATTGCGCACAAATATTTGCAAACATGCGATTATGCCGAAGATGCAGACCTGTCCACTGATCCATTGGCGAGGCCCAATCTAATTCAACTCAATCAGACGGAATCATCCGGAAATTGATGCGACATACCTTGTGTAGAATAATATTTGATGGAATCTCAAGTATAATAACACCCAGGAACATCAGTTGATTTCCGAAATTAATAATGTTTTGGTTGACGGATATGAATGATGCAAAATTCCCTGTGAGTGCGCTGGCAATGTTGGTTCTGTCAAGCTGATAGCTAGCAAACCCCAATACTAGGAGGGGTAAGACTCGAAAATCCGCTCTATTGACTCGTTAAATAAATGATCCAGCGAGGAAATTCAAGATCCAACTGGGGTGAGGGAACATACGTTCTTCGATTGTGGTAAGAATACCTGTTGTCGCAACCCTCATTGGCATCTATATCCATAGCATGACGGGACTTGCACTCTGGAGATTTAGACATATCAAAATTCAAGCCACACTTGATGTTGTTAATTTAAGAAACGAAAGGAAATGTAAAAAATTAGAAAGGTATCTTTTAGTCTTCGGGGGACCTTGTGGATCATTCTTAAAGTTGAAGACCTTGGGGGCGAAGATCTTTATTCGCGAATTGACCAAAAAGAGATGAATTGAAACTAGCTGTAGCCTTGAGAAAAGTAGCATACCGTATCGTTAATAGAAGCAACCTACTTTGGGTGTTACCATTCGAGACTTCAGCGCACGTCAGGATATATACAAAAATTGCATTCCTAGATAGGTTGATGGCAGGCATGGTGGTGATCGGCATGAAAAATGAAACTTCTGCCATAGGGGACATGCATTATCTCCAGATAATTTGTATGAATTTTCTTTCGCCCATTTTGGGTGCCGTACTAGGCAATAGAAATGAATTCAAAGTAGGTAGAATACGCAAGCAACACATATGAGGTAGAGGAATAGTAATTCTGCAAGGTTATTCTTTGTTCTGCTTTCTCTCTCTGGATGAGATATTCTCTTCCGTGGAAGCTGCAGGAAGCTCTCGGAGCTGACCTCGAATGAGCGAAGGTCCGATCACAGGAAGCAGAGGCTCTATATCGATAGTGGAAAGAAAGTAGTAGTCGAGCACGTCGAGCAAGCCCTTCCCATATCATCTGAACAAACACCCGCGCTGATGCATTAGTCTCTGAACGCATCCATGATCTTCATTTGAAATTTGGCGGGCATATTTTCGATAATATAAATTTTGAATCACTTGGATAGGTTTATCCTCAAGAGGGAGCATCACAAGCACTTGTGTCTTGCAGCGAGATGAGATGGCGACGATGAGAGAGGAGCCCTAGAAGAAGTAGGGTATATCCTTGGACAATCGGGTTCACTCCACCACAACTTGAGAATCGAGGCACGTAAGCACTGGCTGGAGTTTCGTTCTGTACCGCATGGAAAACTTCCTCGGTTGAAGCAGATGGCTTCCCTGAATTGAAGAGTGCTCCCGTTGGTGTTTGTGTGCGTGGAAGTCAGACGGTTGAAGTTGGACGGATGACTTGGATCCATGTGAAAGAAATTCTCAGATGAATCACGGAGACGTCATACAAACAGGGCAAACGGTGCATACAGTGCAAACAATTTCTGAACGAGCACCTTGGCAGTACCAACCTTTCTGATTGGTTAGTATTCATCGAAGTGGGGCTTCCCCACCCCCGCTCCGAACCTTGCGGGAAGGGATATCGATGACTCAGCTTCGGTGACTTAGTTATCTACGGGCCTGGCCTCAAGGGTACTCTCACCCCTTTAATATTCTCCGCTCCCTGGAAGCCACTGTACACATTGGCCAAGGTGATGGATATCGGAGAATTCAAGATGCTTTTTTTTGGGTCCGATTACTCTCCGGCCTCTCCAAATCCCCTGGTGAACGTTACGATAATGGCTCTAAGAGGCTGTACCCACAGCACCCTGAATAGGTGGTGTATATTAAGATATGGATGAAATATTTATATAACTTAGCACACTCCCTATACTAAAAGGTTTCTTGACTTGTCACAAATTGTCGAAACTTGATATCAACCAAAAAACTCAAAGCATCATGACAGACTCCAGCCAAGCCCAGGCCGTTGATAAGAATGTCGAAGAAGTCGGAAGCAGATATTTCCTTCCACGGAACTTGGAGGAAGCTGAGCGGATGCAAAACCAGCACGAGTGGCTGAAAGGAGGTGCCAATGGATTGATCCTGGCACCAATTGACTTGAACCGTTCGGGTTTACGAGTTCTCGACGCCGCCACAGCAGATGGTATCGGACCAGTTTCTGCATGTTGAATTGATGATGCTAATACTCTCTAGGTTATTGGATGCAGGATGTCAAGTCTATTTTCCCCAAAGATGCAGAGTTTGTTGGCTTTGACAACGCGTAAGTTACAAGTCCAACCTTGTGTCATGATATCTTGCATAAGATAAGCTCACAATCGGTACCTCGAAGTCCCGAAGGATATCCGCCTCTCAAGGACAGCTCTCAATTCCAGATTGTGAAGCAAAACCTGGTTGAAGAGTTTCCTGCCGAGTGGAAAGACAGTTTCGACCTCGTCCACCAACGATTCGTCATCCCGTTGTTTAAAACCGAAGAAGTTCCACTCGTACTTCGCAACCTGATACGCTGCGTGAAGCCGGGAGGTTGGATTCAACTCGTTGAAATGGACTTCCAGACTCCGGTTTCCAAGCCCATCGAGTCATGCCCGGCTGTCCAGGCGGTCCATAAATTGACCAGTACGGTGGTTTCAGACCCACTCGCTTCAACAAAGCTTGCGGGTCGATTGAATGACGAAGGACTCGTGAATGTGGGATACAAGGCAATTGAAATGGTTGCTGGCTCCTCAAATTCCGATCCCGAACTCGGAGCGCGAGGAAAACGCAACATGTTGTCGGTTCTGGGATTCTTCCAATCGGTGGCCAAGTAAGTTCGCACTGGGGAAGCTTTAAAGAAAACAATATCTAACGAGATCTAGGCCTGAGATGATTGGAATGACTGAAGAAGAATGGAAGACTTTGCCCGAGCGGTTTGCCAAGGAGATGGACGAACATCACGTCGCCCTTAATGTGTATTTCGTTTGGGGCCAAAAGCCTGAAGCTAGATAATTACAGCACAACGTGAGACAGGCAATCTTGAAAGGCTTGCTTTAGCATTTAGAACACATATACGATATATGAGAATGATAAATCCTGTCAATAATATTCCAAGGTTCTTCAACCACACAACTCCACGTATTAAAAATTACAAACTAGACACTACCGGCAAGTAGGTGCGTTCAAATGAATATCGCTAAGGGCGGGACGGAAATCTCGACACGGTCATACTATAGAAGTGAGCAGCATATACCACCAGCGAACAGCAAAGAAAATCCAAATCCCAAGTAGAGACGCCATGCTTGATTGGATGTCAGTGTCGTCCAAGGTACCTACCTCGGATAGATTACGGGGACCTTGGTGACGTGCAATGCGCGCTAGATATTCCTCGCATATGCGATAGGCCCGATGAACCTGACAAATGGGAGCTATCGAGGGCTATCCTACGTAACTTAATGTCCGCCGGGCACTATGTCGGCTTTTAACCTCCGAATCCTGCCACTTGGACCATACTTGATAGATGTGCCGGTAGCACGAAGTTAGCTCTCTCTGACATTCTCGACAGAAAAATCGTACACCAAACGAAAAATTCCTCTGATCACCAAGTCAAACTCAATATCCGAAATGGCAACTTCAGCAGACGCGCTCATCATTGGTAGCGGCCCAGCAGGCCTTACCGCGGCTCTCACTCTGGCTCGTCAACAACAGAATTCAATCGTTTTCGATGCTGGAACCTATCGAAATGACCCCGCAGACTATATGCATTTAATTCCTGGATTTGATCATGTTAAACCCTCGGAATATCGAGAGAAAGCCAGGAACAATATTCTCTCGAACTATGACCATGTCCAGTTCAAGAATAAAGCCGTTTCTAGCGTGCGAAAGGACGAGTCAGGAGGCTTCTCTCTGACCGATGAGACTGGAAACATGTGGAACGGAAAAAAGATCATTCTGTGCAACGGTGTCGAGGACGTCTTCCCCGATATCCCGGGCTATGCTGAGTGCTGGGGCAAGGGAATGTGAGATGCAACCAACATACCCATAGATATAGTGAGCCGATTTAAACTGATCATCCTACTAGATTCCACTGTCTTTTCTGTAAAGGCTACGAAGAGCGAGGATGCACTTCCGCTGGTGTGCTTGCCATTGGCGGACTTTCCAAGCCCCCCTCGGCCCTGCACGTCGCCCGACAGGTATCAACACTTAGTCAAAGCGTGACAATCTACACAAACGGCTCTGAGGATCTCGCTAAAGCAGTGAGCGAAGGATTTGGGACCTCAACTGTCATGAAGGTCGATTCTCGCAAAATCAAGAGCCTGTCCAAACAAGACGAGAAGGCGAGTATACTTCTCGAGTTTGAAGATGGAAGTAGCGTGACGGAGGGATTCCTTGCGCACACTCCCGATACAAAACCCCGCGGTTCTTTCGCAGAGCAACTTGGCCTGGAGCTGACACCTAGCGGTGATATCAAAATAGCCCCTCCCTTCTACCAAACCACCGTCAAGGGTGTATTTGCGGCAGGTGACAACTGTGGACTGATGAAAAATGTTCCCCATGCCATCTTTTCGGGCTCCCTGGCTGGGATGGGAGTCTCCACAGCGATTGCGGCGGAGGCTCAGGGACAGAAACCGCTGTTTGGTTAAACACGAATTAGAGGCCTACTTAGAATAGTGAATGACAAGTTGGACTTTCGATGTGTTTCTGCCAGACGATACATAATTTTAGGAACTGAAAAGAGACTGTATGCCGGAGATTTTGAACGGTGTTATAAACCGGAGTCTTGTCAAAAGAACGAAAGGCTCACGCGCGGTAGTTGGAGAACCTTGGCCGGCTAATTGGGAAAAATATCCGCCGAAGCTTAGTCGCCGTTGGCAAAGTAATATTTTGGCAAAGTCCAGAATACAGAGGGTTTAACTAAGACCCCAGCCTTTCTCAACGCAAGTCTACTGGAAATCGACCCGCCTATCAAATATGACACCACACGCTACACCCGAGTCACCAGCCGTTTCGGGGGAAGACCACCGGCTTCGGTCGATATGTGCTCTAATCAAGGCAAATGCTGATGTTCAGCCGAACTCGATTGCTGTCTCTCAAG
Source organism: Penicillium roqueforti (assembly GCF_015533775.1). NCBI lineage: Eukaryota > Fungi > Ascomycota > Eurotiomycetes > Eurotiales > Aspergillaceae > Penicillium > Penicillium roqueforti. The sequence continues at coordinate 205,500 of NW_024067596.1, forward strand.
GAAACCGAAGCTTGACCTACGAAAAGCTCGACAAAGCCTCATTATTCCTAGCCGCGCTCTTTGATTCTCATGGAATCCGGACAGGAGATTCAATCCCAATATTTCTCTCAAGATCTTTGGAGAGCGTGGCATCGATTTTGGCGTTGATGCGACTGGGTGCCTGCCTGGTGCCTATGGATGCCAGCTCTTGGAGCCAACAGAGAGTCGATGCAGTTCTGCAAACCGTCGAGCCAAAAGTTGTGGTCAAGTCTGAAAAGACAGGACTCAATTCTGCGCGTTACTCGGTGATTGAAGCAGATACCATTCGCTTGACTTACAATGCCTCATTTACCGAGACCGAAATTCCAACAATCACCAGAGATCTCGACACTCCCGGTGATTCTGAACATCCAGCCTATATTATCTTCACTTCGGGGACAACCGGGAGCCCGAAAGGTGTTGTTATTCCACGTCGATGTGTTGAGAACTATGTTCTGCAAGGATGGGACAGAGGCATGCCTTTCAACTTGGGAGTTGGTCGAGACGACAAAATTCTGCTTTTGTTCTCTTTCGCTTTTGATGGTAAGTGGAACCGAGAAATCCAGGGAATCTCTGTCACGATATGCTAATCCAAGCTCTATTGTGCAGCTGCTTGGGGTGTATTTTTCAGTTGCCTCTGCCATGGAGGTCATTTAGTCCTGTCTGAACCAGAAAGGGTTTTGGAGGACGCGAAACATTGCACAATCCTTCCGGCAACGCCTTCGCTCCTTATTACATTGGGGGATCCTCAAGCCTATTCCCGGGCCAAGAATATCTTTCTCGGCGGCGAATCTCCAAGTTCAGCCTTGATCGAGAGATGGTGGAGTCCGAACCGGCGAATCTTCAACTGCTACGGGCCAACCGAAACCACTATTTGTACCAGTATGGCTGAGTTGCGACCTGGAAATCCGATTGTTCTAGGAACACCGATGAAAAAAACAAAAATGCTCATCCTTGACGAACATCTCGAAGAATCTGACGAAGGAGAGATCTGTATTAGTGGACCCGGCTTGGCATCTGGGTACTACAAAAACGAAGCATTGACTGCAGAGAGATTTGTTACCTGGAAAGGCCGTCGATTGTACCGGACCCTTGATCGAGCTCACAGAGTACCAGAGGGTATCATATTCTGTGGACGTGAGGATAGCATGGTGAAAAACCGAGGTTATCTCATTAACATCGACATGGAAGTTCTGCCCATCTTGACTTCCTACCCCGAGGTACAGTCGGCAGCCGCCCTGATGTACAAAGGTAGATTGGTGGCAGCTGTCACGCCTGAAAGCATTGACGGCACGGAGATGCGACTGCAACTCTCTCTGTCACATGATGAGTTCGTTGTTCCTGATCAGATCATCGCCCTCCGAGAGCTAGATCGCACCTCCAACGGCAAAGTCGATTTGAAAAGGTTGCGAGACACTTTTGAGAGCATTTCTACCAAATTTTCCTCTAACACCACGAGCGGCACTCGGTTGGAAATTCTTCAAGAAGCGGTTGCCGAAGCATTGGGGCATTCTACTGGCTCAGTGGGTACTTCTTGCAGCTTCTGGGAACTTGGTGGAAACTCTCTCCTTGCTATCAAACTATTGTCGATTCTCAGGAAAGGAGGTTACACAGTGGACTTTCAGGGGTTATTCACACCGATTTCTCTGGTCCTCCTGTCTGAGCTCCTGGAAAAAGCTGATGCGCCGGAAGAGGAACCATTGGCGCCCTTGTGGGACACCGTCCATAGCGATTCCTCCGTTACGTCCCCAATTACGACAACACAGATGGGAATGATTCGATCTTCCATTAAGTTTTCAGCGGCGAGCTATATGCTGGTCACCATCGCCTTTCCTTGGAATTCCACCACGGAATACAGTGACATATTCTGCAATGCCTGGAAAGCAGTTCTAGAGCAGCATTCCATATTCAGAACGACTTTTGATCTCACTGAGGGGAAACAGAAAGTTGGTTCTACTTATCATCATGACTGGGAAACACATTTTGTGACTGATGAAGATGCACCATTAGCTCTCCTGAATCACTCCGACGAGCTGATGAAAAGCACGGGACATGTCGATTATAGTAATGTCTTCCGTCCTCTTAACACTTTTCGCCTTCTTGTGAACGAGAGCAAGAGCAATGCACATTTGCTATGGCTTGTTCATCATAGTTTGATTGATGGCTGGTCTATGAGTAACATCATCGAACAAGTTCAAACGCTTCTGGAGGGTGGAACCCTGAAGAACACACCTGCTCAATTCTGGCAGTTCTCGCGAAGCTTATCACAAAGGTCTCAGCTTCCACAGGATAAGGAAGTGGCTTTTTGGAAGGAAGCATTTTCCAAGGTCGCCGATGCTGTGCCATTGAGCCTTCCTAAGCCGAATGAGGGAATGGAAGAGCAACGTTTTGGTATTACTACTGTCAACGTTGAGCTTGAATTAGACCAAGTTGAGCAGATATGTCGAACTCAGAATGTTACATCGGCTGCAATGATACATGCTGCTTGGGCACTTCTACTACGGTCTTATACAGCACAAGAGCAGATCACGTTTGGAACTGTGTTCTCAGGCCGCGACTTCCCTCTCCACGGGATTGACTCCCTTGTGGGCCCGACGCTGAATACTTGCCCCTTCCCAATGAGCCTCTTGGATCACAAAAGCAAACAGAACTTCCTTTCGAGCGTGCAGACCCTGCTGCTTGACATTGGTTCTCACCAGTGGTCTGCACAAGAAGCATTGCAGACCATTATGCCCGGAAGTCACACCAGGGTGTACCAGACCGCCCTTTTCCTAGAGTACAACTTGCCAGGCTTTGAAGACTCCACTTGGAAATTCTCCCGTACCGACGTTCCAGAATTTGGATTAACCGTCCTCATCCGTCGAGAAGGAGGCCGTCTCACGTTCCATGGTTTATACAACCAGACAATGTATACTAGACCGGTAATCCAGCGCATGATCATACATTTCCGAAACATTTTCGTCGCATTGCTTGATCCGCTTTGTCAGACAATATCCCAGGTGTGCGGAAGGATGTTGGAGCCAACTGAGCTTCTTTCCCTGACTACCAATTCATCCACTTTTATGAGCCCGTATGTGGGACCATCTAATCTCAAGGACAGTTTTGAGATTGGTGTCGATAAGTGGCCAGATACAGTGGCAATTGAATCCACATCTCGCAGTATCACATATCGGGAGCTCGATCAATTGGGAAATTATGTTGCCAAAACAATTGCAGCCAGCGTTTGCCCTGGAGATGCTGTTGGGATAATCAGCGACCGTGGCATTGAATGGCTCATTTCCGTCATTGCTGTGATCAAATCCGGGGCTATTTATGTCCCACTTGATACAAAATTACCCATTGAGCGAATGCGCATCATGGTTAAGTCGGCTAGGGTGAAACTGTGCATCTTTCCCAACGAAAACTGTCAGGCTAAATTTCAAGATATTTTCCAACACAATATCCTGTTGCATCAACTCCTGGGGGATACGGTCCCGACTATGTGTCCCCGACTTGAGACAGTAACAATGGGAGAAGATTTTGCATACATCACATTCACATCCGGATCCACAGGCGTTCCCAAGGGTGTTCAAATCCCACATCGAGCAGTGGTCTCATATTTGTCTTATGGACCTGCTCGCATGGATGCTCGCCCAGGTCGACGACACTCACAAATGTTTTCACCCGGATTCGATGTCAACCAGGCGGAGATTTTTGGAACACTCTGCTATGGAGCTACTCTCGTCTTGGCCGATCCAGTGGATCCATTTTCCCATCTTTCACGGGTTGACGCGACCATGATCACACCGTCTTTCCTCTCGGTTTTGGAACCTTCTGACTATCCGAATATTGACACCATTCTTTTTGCCGGAGAAGCGGTGCCCCAAGTTCTTGCAGACCGTTGGGCAGGAACTAAAGCTGTCTACAACTCGTATGGGCCATGCGAGTGCACGATTGGGTGCTTGTTCAAGCTTCTCAGTCCACATGAAGAAGTCACATTAGGGCGAACGATTCCTCGCGTTGGAGTCTACCTACTTGATTCGCGAAATCAGCCAGTTCCCATCGGTGTGCCTGGTGAGATCTGTCTGAGTGGGATCCAAGTTGCTAATGGTTACATCGGAGCTGAAATGCAATCAGTTTCGCAAACTCGCTTCATTCCGGATCCATTTGTGCCTGGACACCGCATGTATCGCACTGGGGACTGTGCCGTGTGGACAGAGGATATGGAGCCGAAATTTTTGGGGCGATATGATAATCAGGTCAAGATAAGAGGCTACCGGGTCGAATTGAGCGAGGTTGAAAACGCCATTCGCACAGTCTGTGCAGAAATTCGCCGGGCGGTGGCCCTTGTTAGTGGCGATAACATTGTTGCATTTGTTGAGCCAGATAATATTAATATCCCTGGTCTTCACGAGGCCCTCCGAACGAAGCTTCCCAGATATGCTTGCCCTTCGACCATCGTGGCATTTTCTGTTCTACCAACGATGCCAAACCAAAAACTTGACCGCAAGGCATTGCAGTCCCATTTGAATCTGGAAAAACGACAAAGCCCAGATCCACTGACGCCGACTCAGTCTCTGGTAGCCCAGGTTTGGCGTGAGGCAATCGGCCTTCCTGAAACTGTCGAAATTGGCGAAGAGTCGGAGTTTTTGGCACTGGGAGGCAATTCCCTTTCCCAGATAAAAGCTGCTCAGATTGCCAGTAGAATACTGAACACAAAGCTGCCGATGGGGCTCTTTATCTTCAACACCGTGCTGTCGGCGTTGTGCAAAGAGATAACTGATCATATATCTGATGAAGACCAGTTGTATACCCAGCGGTCTTTCTCTTCATCCTGGCAAACGGCTAAGCCACCATATACAGCTACCTCCAACATCGAGGAAGAGGCTTTCCACTTGTCGGCCTCGTCGCCCACACCTCAAGCTTTCAATGTGGCCTCTCATCTGCGACTGAAAGGAGACCTTCACCTGGAATTCTTCCAGAAAGCCATCGAGAAAGTTATTTCCAGTGAACCAGTTCTCAAAAGCTGTTTCAAAGATGTCGATGGTCAAATCGTACGTGGCCAATCTCATGATTCCTCCGAGATGATCGTGGACAAGATCCCCAATCCCCCAATCAGCAGCTTCGCCAATCGAAAATTCGATCTTTCATCTGGTCCATTGACCAGAATCATGATTAACCAAAACATTTCGTGGGTCGATCTTGTTATTGTGCAACATCACGCGGTTACCGACAAGGCATCCATAAATTTGCTTCTGAAAAAGGTACAGGAAGAGTATCGCCGGTCCCTGGAAAGTGATCCTCAAACAGATGTCACCTCTCCTGCACATGAGACTCCAGATTACACCATTTGGGCTCAATGGCAGAAGTATAACCAACCACCGCTGTCCAAACATGCTCCATACTGGCGAGACCACCTACTGAATTTACCCAGCCCTCCATTTGAATCGCTTGGGCAGGGTTCGAGAACCTATGCCGGAAACTCACAGTCTATTGTACTGAGAACCTCACCAAGCTTCTTTGGATCTATGGAAGTCTATGTCGCTCTCGTTGCAAAAGCGATTGCAAATGTTCAAGGGACCCGAGATGTCATCGTTGGCATACCGCATGTTGATCGCACTGAGCCTGGCACCGAAAGCCTTCTGGGCTGCTTCCTTGACCGCCTACCAGTGCGCGTCGATGGAAGTTTGAACGAATTTGAAAGTCTGATAAAAACGGTGCGAACATCGATACAAAATGCGCTGATGCACTCAATTCCTCTCAAAGACATTCGGAAGATTGCTGGAGAAGACGAAATCTTCCAAGTGATGGTTGTGTATAACAGAAAGGAGGACTCCAACGCAAACAATCTTTCACTCCCTGGCGTCGAGGTGGAATCTGGAGTGTTGAAAACAACAGGTGCAAAGTTCCCACTTCTGATTGAGTTCACCGAAGAGAAACAACATACGACGTGCGACTTTGAATATATGGAAGATATGGTTTCTTCGGAAACCGTTGCTATCATCGCGCAGACGATGATGAAGATTTTGTCAGCTGTATAATAGTTTTCAACTCGTTTATCATTACATAGGAAGCTCTGAAAGATGTGAGACTGATTTATTTTCTGCCTTGTCTGTTTGCAGGACCACTAAACGCACCGATTTAAATAATTTAGATTAAGTGGAAGAGAAAACTCATGTAATTCTAGTGCTTCAATTTTCAAGTTCATTCTAAGCCGGCGCAGTCATTGTTCGTCCACGTTGAATGTCTGATGGAAATCCTGAATCCCAAGACCAATTCTCCTGAGACCCTCTTCCAACTGATCACTGGGAACTGCATAGCATATGCGGAACCAACCAGGCTCCTGGAAATGATAACTTGACCCAGATGACACAGATACGCCTCTGGACTTCAAACATCTCAGCAGCTTTCTCTCTGCATCGAAGTTGCTGACTCTGCCAAGCCTACTAAATACAAACATACCAAAGGCTACTGGTATATACTCCATTCCAGCATTCTCCAGGAAGGATTGAATCACTTTATAGGACCCCATCAGACTTTGAGCCCCATAGCTTATTGCTGTGTCGATGTTGGTGGGCTGCAGTATCGTCTTTGATGCCAGCACCGTCGACAGCGAGGACACTTGACTGTGAACGCTTAAAGCGCTACTAAGGCGCACAGCATCGTTGAATTGAGTAATCAACGCCCCCTGCATTTAATGTCTTTTTAGTAATGTCCATGGATTCTTGCTTCGCTGGTATCACCAAAGAGCCACTCACGATGCGAATTCCATTGCAGCCGAAATCTTTGCTGAGGCTGTATATGACATGAACCTGAGCCCTCGTTTCACGATCCCCCCTTTGAAGTGCTGATACAAATGGATGGAAACCGCCCGGAAATGGCTGGTGCGCGGAGAGAGCGTATACTTCGTCTGAAATATAGTGCAGCTCATGGCGCTTGCAAAACTCGAGCAAAGCGTCTAAAGTCTCCAGTGGGTAACACTGACCCAACGGGTTGTGGGGGTTGCAGACTAGCACTGCCTTGATAGGACTTGAAGATATTTCCAGCGCCGATTCATAATGTGAGATGCTATTCGTGCTGAAGAAATCGATCAACGGTATATGGACGGGCACAACTGTGGCATGGGCGTGAACACTGATGGAAATGTCGAGACCGGCCCAGTATGGTGTCGCAATGAGAATTCCATCTCCGGGATCGCAGATTTGCTCAATAAGTGCTGTCAAAGCGAAGCTTCCCCCTGCCGCTAAGACGACATGAGAGTTTTCAACGGGGATTGATGGTTGAAAGCGGTCATTAATCAAGTCTGCAATGAGTTGTCGCGTAGTAGGACAACCACCAATGCCAGATGAGTAGGCCAAATCCTGACGACAGGCGTGAGTATGCTAAAGATGGTGACTTTGCGGGGATTTGGCAATCATACATTCTCGGACAGGCCACTGAATACCCCTTCGAGGCCTTGCAGCAACTTTGTCTTGGTCGCCCAGTTTTCCGCCGTACTGAGGTCAATTGTAGTCGTGTCCCCGCTGAGAACAGCATCATGCTGGCCTATGAGACTAGGTATGATGGTAGCATTTCGCTTTTTGCACCGATCGGAAATTCTTGACGCCATTTTCCTACTAGTCAACGTCGTAAAGACTTCTGTGTATCTTCACAGGATTGAAGTACAGTACATGATTCAAAATTGCCACTATGTGGATCACTATTCAGGGCTTCTGGTCGTAACAGCTTAAGGGCCGAATACTCAGCCGTCTCGGAAAGGTCTACATACCAAGATAGACATACTTGCTACTTAGTCGCCGAGCCACTCCGGCTTACCCTATGCCCCACCCAGAGATCTCTAGCCCTGATATAATACCCCGAAGACATTATATGAAGTTGCTGAATCTTCATTGTGTATAAGTTACCTTTGATTGTTGTCCCAAGGGTAATAGAAGCCTTTTCAAAATCGGTAACTTTAGAGCAATATTATGGCTCTCACTCTATTAAACTTCTTGTGAGTGACTGTCCTAACTAGCAACAGCAATGAAGTGAAGAGAACTGACCTATATCAGGGCTTGGCCTTTTAAGTGGAAATGGACACTAGAAGACGTGAAGGTGTGTGGGTACCTTTGTGAAGAAAATGGCCCAAGTTATTAACTATCCCGACAGGGTACAACTGAGGAAGACACCATCAAGCATTCCGCCGACGACATATCGTTATGGGTAGAGGATGTCGGCTCCATGCTCCAGAGCATGTTGGTTATGGCGGGCTATCCTTCGGACTCCGAGTCGCTTCACACAAAATTCTTTCGGGAGTCAGTGGCACGATCATTGGGTTCCCATCCTAAAGGATGTGGCCCCCCCGACAGCTGGAAGAGCTTCATGACGGATGATCATACCCCAGTCGAGCTAAGCTGGTGCTGGTCTACATCGCTAGCAACCCCTACGGTTCGATATTCGGTAGAACCAATTGGCCCGTCTGCTGGGCAGGAAGTCGATCCTATCAATACAGCCGCCAGTCAGCGCCTACTTGGAGATGCTCTCTGTTTGACCAATGACTTAGATTTATATCTCCACCGCCATCTCCAAAGTTTGCTGCTGTCAAGAAACGAACCGGCCAGAAGGGAACATCAAAAATCGCTTCCTCCACAATCACAAAGCTTCATGGCCTTTGATCTACTGGAAAAGTCTATTGTTGTCAAACAATACTACTTGCCTGCGTGGAAAGCTTTAGAAGAAGAGAAGACAAAGATTTCTGTCATTCGAGACGCTTTTCAAAAGCTCCCTGCACCCGCAAAGGGGTTGCTAGATTCAATTTATATCTTCAACGAATTTCTCGACTCATTCCCGGATAACTTGCGACCAGTCGCCGAAATCGTGGCCATCGATTGTTTGGACCCATCCCAGTCTCGATTGAAAATATACGTTCGATCACCTTTCACGACCTTGAAAAGTGTAATTGAGATGTTAAGTTTAGGTGGAAGGGCCCCTAAAACACAAGATGAGCTGGACTCTCTACGGGAGCTTTGGTGCTCGGTTTTTGATCTAAACCCCGCGGAGTATCTTGACGATCAGCCTCTAAGTGAAAAGGAGCATCGCACCGGCGGTATTCTATACTACTTTGAGCTAAAACGGGGTGCGAAGATTCCTAAGTCGAAGGCATATCTGCCCGTTCGACACTATGCAAAAAATGACGAGCAGATTGCCCGAGGACTTTCAGAATACCTTGCCCGCCGTGGGAGGACACTAGCGACAGGATCTTATTATGATGGGGTTAAAAAGCTATGGTAAGTTGAGCGAATGATGCGATTGCGTTTGAGATCAAGTCACTGATTAGTTGTCTCACAGTAAACACCGCGATCTTGCCGATGGACTAGGATTTCATACCTACATTTGCTGGGCTTCCGATCAAGGACAATGGAATGTGACTGCCTACTTTAATCCGGAAATTTACTATCAATCCGAGGTTGAAAATGTCAAGACTGACCCAGGAAGCAAGCATTGAATTACTAGGGAAATTGTCGTTGATTAGCCGTGAAGACTTTCCATCCCTGTGTACCTAGTCGAATGGAAGATACTCTAAAAGTTATCTAATGTATGTGTGCTGTATATTATAACTCTAGGGCTAAAGTATAAATATCCTAGATCTTTAGAATTTCTTTTCAAGGGCTTCTCATTGTCTTTTGGGCGACTGAATTGTGTTTTGTAGACTGAGATCCAGACGTCAACATGAGTACCTTTGTAGCAACAATGTAGGATAAATCCAACGGCTCTAGAAATAGTATATCAGCACCAAAATGAGCTTAGGGCTTTATCCTCTTGGTAGTGAAAATAAAACTCTATTTGTTTTTACTGGCCGATCGTTGATCTCGGGATCATTTATTCCCCGGCAAAGTGATGCTTGTAATCAACGATTCGGAGAATATTCGTTGAAGTGTGGTTTTAATGGAGTACCTTACGGACTAGACACATAGCATTTGGAGATCTTTCCTAATCGAAACTTATCCCATGGGCATCGCGCATGGCCAATTGTATCGCAACACTTTTCGCGAATTACCTTCTCAACGTGGCGGATCTTTCGCTATGGAATTCTTCAACCCTCGGATTATTTACCTTTTCCTCGGTATAGTAATAATATGGAAGCTTTACCAAAGGAAAGATCATGTTATTGATAGAATTGTGAGAATTCTGCCCTAAGACATAATGACCGATTTTTGCAACTCACCTTTTTGAAATCCCAGATATCGACGGTGTTGTATCCCCTTCGAAATGAGCATGGGCAGAATATTAAAGGCCCAAGATGGAAATATAGTGATGGGCAATGTCTCGATAAATTTCTCCGGGGACGTGAAGCCAGCCTAGAATGGCGTCAATATGGGCCAGTCTATCGCATCTGGTCGGGCGTTCTCCCCGAAGTGCAAGTGTTTCAGCGATGATATAGAGAGATGACAGAATATTGACCTTTTACAGTGTAATCACGAGACCCGACGACGTCAAGATCTTTCACAGCGACTCTCCTTCCCACCTGAAATCCAAGTCCAGCAACGGCGGATGGTTATTCCATGAGCTTCTTGGTGACTGTATGGGCCTCATCAACGGGGACCGTTGGGAACAAGTTCGGGCTCAGTTTAAGCACCATTTCATTCATCGCTCCGTGTCATCAATATCTAGCCATATTGAGCTCGCGGCAACTGGATACTTGCAGAGCCTTGAGAGACAGGATGCTGAGTCCTTTGAGGTACACGCCGCCAGTGATTTCTCGCGCTTTCCGTTCATGACTACCGCCGAATATCTCTATGGGCCTTTGACTGAAAATGAAAAGGAAGAGCTGTGGAATCTGGGTCAACAAAGCCTTGCACTTATGGGGAATGTTCTTTCCGGTGGAGTGTATCGCTTCGGATTGTGTCAGTGGATGAGGCCACACTCATTCCGACGATTGAGGAGTTTCCAAAACCAATGGCAAAATTTCAACCAGAGACTTGTAAATTCAAGAGCTCTCTCAAATAACCACCAGCCACCTATCGTTGAGGCTTGGATGGCGATGGAAAAGGGCTGTATTTCGATGAATGAGGTGAGATGACCGATCTTCTGACTTCCTTCACGGACTCTGACTGGATCACAGATACTTCAGACTCTTAGTGAAATGCTTTTCGCCAACTTGGACGTGTCCACACACGTTCTTAGCTGGCTTATCATCTTCTTAGCTGAAGATATTGACATACAGCAACAAGTTCGGGCGGAAATTTCGGCAAATCCCGGGTCTCTCGCAGAGCTCTGTGGTAGGAAAGATACGCTGTTGCAATTTTGCTTTTTGGAATCAGCTAGGCTTCGCCCTTTTACAAGTGAGGTGTTCCTTCAAGAACCAGTCGATACTTGCTGACTGATTGTGACCAGTATTCACGATCCCCGAAAGCTCACCACGAACAAAAATCATTGGTGGCTATATTATTCCATCACACGTTAGTTCTATCCAGATCACACCTAAATAAGAAGGCTAATTTGGACATTAGACGAGCGTTGTTGTGGATACACTTGCAATCAACTACAACCAGAAATTTTGGGGGAACGATCATTCTCGCTTCAATCCACATCGGTTTCAGCATCTGTCTTCAACGGAGGTGAGAAGTGATAGACGAGCTTACTTTGTAATTTTGCTAATCATACTGCCTAGCTCCGTTACAACCTCTTCACATTTGGATTTGGAACAAGGAGGTGCCTTGGACAACACTTTGCTGAGGCTATGTTGAAACATTTCGTCTACCACTTACTAAATCGGTACGAGATTGACTTACCAAGGTTAGATGCCAAGAAGACATGGAGCTCGCAACCCATTCAGGATACGTGGGTTCCTATTGCCAATGCGCGTGTTATCCTAAAGCCAAGAAAATGAAGCAATGAGAAAATGGTAAATTCACATACAAAGCTTTCTGTAAACTCATTGCTATAGTTGATGCCTCAGGTAGTGACACCTAGTAACGTACATCCTCAGCAATTGCCTTCTCAAAGTAACACCGTTTTGATCGCACTGGATCTTCTCTAGAACGGCAAGCCCAGGACGTTTGTGTCGTTCACCGCTTCCAGGTAGTTATTCTGCCTCTTTCCCCACCAAATTTCATCTTCACCGCCTTCTGTTATATGCTGTTCTTCATACCATTAATACATTGATTCTGTTATCTTCTTTTCCTAAAATAATAATGCTCCTTTTCTGTCTTGAACGTTCGACCTTACTCTATCTTACTTTTTCTATTCCTTTTTTAGGGAAAAAAAAGAAACCTGTGTGCTGGAGGGACAAGGGAATGAACGATCAACCTCGACCTACACCACTGTAATTTTCTTTCACAATCGACCATACAGTTCTTTGATCTTTTCCTAAGAGCATAAGAACCATAACAACACATTTTCAAAAGTCCTTCCTGTCCATTTCCATCTATTTCTTCGACTCTCTTTTAGTTGCAGTTCAATTTGATACTCCAGTAGTGTATATATCGTTAGTTTTCCATCCTGATATAGACCAGATTCACATCATATATAATTATATATTTGTTTTGACATTCAAATGTACTATGATATATTTCTTTACACATACTGATCTATGTACAATTCCATCTAAAAAAAGTGAATACCCTCCCTTGGTCTAGGGAGCAGATGCCTCTGCCCTTCTTCAGCGGACGTTGAAGTATAGTCCATTTTACTATTTTGATGGCGAAGAAAGGTCAAATGTGGATAGATGAAAAGTATGAAGGAGAACGAAGGGAAATGAAGAACGTCGATGGTTTAAATGTTTGAGGGCCACGAAGACAAACCATCTGAGGTTGGTATTCATAAGTCAGAGAGAGTACGGAGTAGGGTGAGAGAAGTCGATGGTCCGGATTAGGATGCATCCTCATTGAAGCCCCGGAAGCATTTGCTCGGCAGATCAACCTGGCCAAAAGTGCCGCGTTCATGCCTCAGGCCTTGAGAATATGCAAACCCTGCAAAGCTCTCGGGAGCACATGACGCACATCACGTGATCCCAACAGGAAAACAAATTTCCTCTGCCTTATAGTCTGCCTTTTGGTCTGCCTTTTGGTTCTGTCCCTATGCAGTAGGCCCAAGACTACAGAATAACGAAGGGAAAGATATTCTCAAGCGCCTGGCCTTGTCAATGAGATTTAAATACGGAGTACTAATTGAACACAGCAATAGAGTTCTAATCTTTGCGATCCAGCTCCATGAGCTCTTCATCGGATAATCCAATCCGAGAGATTCTATTCAAAGCCTCCTTGACCGGCGGTAGCTCTCTCATCTTCTCACTCCACTCCTTCAATTTTGGCCATTGGCCAAAGTCCAGCTTGGCGGACGTTGCGATAGTTTCATTCGCAAGAGGCAAGATGGCAAAGTCCGCAATGGTCGGTCTGTCGGGCAAAGCTATGTAATGCTGGCCAGGTTCATTCAGCCGAGTTTCCAGGAACTGATACTCGGTGCAAATGTATTTCAGCAACACCGAAAGAGATTCGCCAATATCCACTGGCTTCGGTGCTTTCATCAAAAGCCAAATCTTGCCGGTTGCACCCAACCCCGCAGTGTAGGACATCAACCAGTTCATGACAATGGTTCGTTCACAGAGGTCTTTGCCATTGTAAAGTCCCTCTTGGTCGTACTTCTCCGCCAGGTAAGTTAGACATGCAGAGCTATCGAAAATGTTCAGCCGCTGCGGCTTGCCGTTGACCTGGTAAATTTCGACGTCCTCCATGGCGGGGACCATCTTATAAGGGTTGATCGAGTGAAACCATGTTTCGTTGCTGGTTGAATTGATGATATGAAGTTCGTGAGGAATTTTCAGGGCCTGAATGAGCATCAGCGGCTTCACGGCGTTGGCCGTGGATGTGGGACTCGCTGTAGGCAGTTAGTAGCCGTAAAAGTGGGAAGACCAAGGCTCATCCCGATCATAAATGAAGGGATACAAGATCAATTGACTGGATTTCGCCATGGATTTTGACCGTAGTGTTGGACTTTCTTACATTTTTTGACGTACAAGACTAGCTTGTCATCGGGGATTTGAGGCCGCACGGATAGATCTTCGCTTGGCTGGGACATCACGTATGGCAATCAATTGCAACTGGACAAGCGAAGAGAAAATTAAGAAACGATTGAATGATTACAGCTCATTCTGGGCCTTTCATGTGTCGTGTGCTTCTTATACTAGCCTCGGCGAGTATGTTTTTCTCTACATTCGATTGAGTGATAGTCGCCGAAATGTGTCTGAGTTTCAAACCATATGAAAGTTCCTAAAAAGCAGCGTCTGTCTTCAATGTCGATCTCTTTTCTCGCTCTAATCATAGAATTCACTCTCGCCATTTCATCTTCTTCTTTTATAGCACAAAATGACACAATCCAACCCTCCAGACACCTATCGGGGTCCCCGCCACCAGGGTGAGTACGATCGCCTACGAACTCAACATGAGCTCGTGAAGACTGCAATGAATGGAAAGCTTCTGTATTGCCCTGTGGATATCAAGCAGCCAAACCTTCGTATCCTGGACTCCGCCACCGCCGAGGGCACATGGTTGATGGATCTGGCCCAATCGGTCCCCCCGTCGACATCACTTTATGGCACCGACATCGCCCCCCAGCACTTCCTCCCGGAGAATTTGCGGCCTTCGAATTTACATCTTTCACTTCACTCAATATTCGACCCTTGGCCTGCCGACTTTCAAAACAGCTTTGATGTGGTCCATCAGCGCTTTGTTCTTACAGTCGCCTCCGATCAAACTGCCCAGGAGGCTGTCAAGCTGTTGTTCTCGTGTGTCAAGCCCGGCGGTTGGATTGAGTTGCATGAAGGGAACATGCTTTCGATTCAGGAGGGGCCTGAGCATGCAGCATTCGTCAAGTTCCGTGACATCATGGTCAATGCTTGGGCAGCCATAGGGAACCAGCCGAGCCCGGGATCGTTCCTAGTACAATGGTTACAGGGTGCTGGTGCTGTGGACATCCAAGAAAGTGTTCAGGTCATCAAGGTTGGAGCCGCATCAGAGGATCCAGAGCAAGGCGAGAGGGCTGTGGTTGTTTTGCTTCATCTGCTTGATGGAATGAAAAGAATGCTGAGTGGTATGTTGATCACAAACCCATGAACTGTCCATATATTTAGGTACTAACCCGAATTACATTATAATAGGGAAGCCGGGACAACCTAAGAGCGAGGAATTTGATACCCTTCGCAATGAATTGGAGATCGAGCTTCGCAATGTTGGAAATGTCTACCACTATCATCTCGCTTGGGCGAAGAAAGCTTGAGGATTCTTGGAAAGTGAGAACTTCGGTCCTGACAATCGAAGAATCTTGCCTAAGTTCTAAGGGATTATAACTTCGCAACATGGCGTTCTAAACAAACGCCTACAAATTGATATTATTGGGTTGACACCGGGGATTTGCCTTTCTTCATTTGGGCTGGAAGACCTCCATTGTCCCTTTGTGGCTTTCAAGCCTTTGTTACTTTGCCAATTTACCGCCCGGGTTGGATATCATCAGCAATTTAGTTTAAACTTCTGTTGCACAATAGCGTAATCCCGTAGACCTCTACCCACATGTGAAGCCCCGCCATAGTATATTTAAATGATCGTACATACAGGGAACATTGGAAATGGGTATGGATGACAGAGGAACTAGTGGCTCGAGAAAATATCGAGAGATAGCCGCTTGAGATGCACGAAAGAATTTTCAACTAATATGATAAAGGGCGAACATAAAAAAGAAAGAAAAATGAACAGATATAAATCACTTGACTGACAAGTAGGATTGTAAAAATTAAGATATCTGGTGTGGTGATCCAGCGCGTCATATGATTCACTGAGCCTTCATTATTTGTTGCTCCTCATCTGGGTTCGATTCTTCCATAAGGCTTTCTGGCTGTTGATCTGTTTTTTGAGGCCAGTAAGCCACAGCTATGGCGAGTGCTGCACCTCCAAGGACTCCGGTAAGAAGCCAAAATGCGTTTTGATATCCAGTCATGGAGACCATCATGATGCCATTAATGGGCTTGCGATTTCCATTCATGAAGGCATTGGCACCGGCTAGAAGAACGCTGGCCCCGACTTGGTAAGCAGTGTTGAACAGTGCGCTAGCCATAGCATGGTTGGATGCTTCGACCTGACGAAGCAGAATGCTTTGGGCTGGAACCATCGCAACAGGGCTGCCACAGACAAAGATGATTGCAGCCACAATGGAGTACCAGTATCCCTCACCATGGCCAGTTCCCCCTGCAAGGTCAGGAGTTGCAAATACCCAAGCTACAGCACCGGCCGCTGTAATAGCAAGCCCAATTACCAGAGTCATCTTCTCCCCGGTAAGCTTGATCATGGGTGCCGATAGAGCTCCGCCGACAATGGCTGAGAATGCACCAGGCTATTCAATGACGCGCGTCAGCCAGGTACCAATCAAAATGGAAGCTTCTGCATCAATAATATTTGACTTGGAGCAGAGTGGAGTTGGAGTGAGGTCGAGAGACTTACCAAAAAATAAACCGCAGTGAGAACCGGTGTGTAGCCTAGTAGATTGACACAGAGTTGTGTAGTAATGAAGAACCACGAACTAAAACTGCCACCAAAAGCAAAGATAGCGACAAGCATGAGGAAGAAAGGGAGGCTTTTCCAAACATATGGTGGAATGCATGGGTTGGCAACTTTCATCTCAATAAAGACGAAGGCACCTAATAGGCACACTCCTAGAATGATACCTACAAGGACAGGTGCTGAAGACCACCCACTTCTTGGGCTATCATTCAGACCATACACTAGTAGAGCGATTCCAATCACAAAGACTACACTCCCCATTATATCGATTGGAGTGTCGTTTGTCTTGGCAAAGGGTGGTAAAAATAGGCAAGCTAGCACAAGTGCCAGACCGGTGAGAATTAGACACAGCCAGAATATAGATCTCCAGCCGGCGTCAGACGCTAAAGATCTTCCAGTCAGAAAATTCAATTGCTGGCGAGGAAGGACTGTAAGACATACATGAGAGAAGGGAACCAACAACAGTGCCAATGGTAGATCCTAATGGGGCGCAAGCTGTGTAGATTGCTAGTGCTTTGTTTCGAGCATCGCCATCGGGAAAGGTTCTACTCAGGATAGCAAGTCCGTTCGGTGCCTTGAGAAAAGTCGAAATACTTATTAGATCAGTGCAACGGAGCATTTCAACGTGCTCGACAACTCACAGTCAATCCCGCCCCAATCCCTGAAATTGCCCGACCGGCAAGAAGAGCCGCCTTGTTTGGCGCCGCTGTGTTGATGATATTGGACACCGTAAGAATTGCTGCTCCGGAAATGAATGTCTTCTCCAGACCGAATCTCTGGCCTAACTGCCCCCCGATGAGGAGGAAAGCGGCGAAGGTAATGTTGTAAACAATAAGCACCCAGTTGATATCCTCGCTAGTAAAACCTAACGCCTTTTCAATGTCTGGGAGACCAAAGAGCACTGCCGAGAGTTGAAAAAGATCCAAAAAGTTGACGAGGGTTGTTGTCATAAGAATGAGACGAAGATTGGTCTTAGGGCCCAACCGTTCACCTAGGTGGAACGGTGGCACCCATTTTTTCAGTGTCATCGTGAGGGGCCCTGATATTCTCCCACTGGACAGACGAAAATCAGATGAATTTGGAAAAGGACGGATGAAGAATTTTGGTCTAGCATTGACAATCCCTTCGGCCTCACCATATAACACGAGTGAGTACCTTGGGAAGCAGTCTAGTCTTCGACCCCGGAGACTTTGTCGGAGACTATTGACAAATATTTCCTTGATCCTTTGAAATATATTACTCCCTCTGGTTTCTTTCATTTGCTTCTCTTGCCGATCAATAATCTCTTTCATGCACTTGTTGCTCTCGGACCTTGGGATCATTCGACGCTTGGCTAATTATAGCTAGTCTCCACGAGCATGTCTATGGAGGAGGCCATCGATATCCTGAATTCAGTCCCACTGATTGGTGTGTGTCCTGCTAGTGGGCTATGTTCGAGACCCCAAGGCTGACAATCCACCTAGATGGACACAACGACTGGCCACACCTCATTCGCGGGTTTTACGACAATCAACTGGATATTCGGTTGGATCCGGAAAAGGACCTAGTGGGACATGTTGATTTCAAGCGACTCAGAGAAGGGAAATCTGGTGGTGCCTTCTGGAGTGTTTACATAGACTGGTAGCCTGGATACCGCGACCTACAATATTGTCTTCAGCTGATGATATTCTTAGCCCAGACTCAGACGACTTCACCGACGATGCGGCACACCTAGAGACGTTGAGAGATACACTGCAGCAAATCGATCTAGTGCATCGACTGGTGGATTTGTATTCAGACCACATGGGTCTCGTTGATCGTGCCTCCGATATCATGCGCTTGTTCACTGATGGGAAATTTGCTAGCCTAATCGGCGTCGAAGGGCTCCATCAGATTGCAAACAGCTCCAGTGTTCTTCGGTTGTATCATAAACTTGGAGTCCGATATGTCACATTAGCGCACAATAAGAATAATCTGTACGCAGATAGCGCAGTGAGTGATAACCAATTAACGAACAAGTGACAGGAGCTAAAATGACTAGACCGCAATATCTCCAGCACATGACGGACTATCTTCTAAGGGCGAATTGATAGTCAGGGAAATGAACAGAATTGGAATGTAAGAATGATCTTGTCAACATATATTCTCCCGCAAAAGTCACAAAGCTAACCAGAATTAGGATCATTGACCTCTCCCATACAAGCGAATCTGTGATGCACCAAGTGTTGGATATTTCCAAAGCGCCTGTGATTTTCTCTCACTCGTCGACGTAAGTTATCCCAAGCGATTTCTCAGCCAGACTGCTGCAAAAGAAAGTCCCATCTGAACCTTAAGCGTACAGATCCTCCATCGTTCCACATCCTCGCAATGTCCCCGACGCTATTCTCGAGAAACTAAAAGCCAACAAGGGAGTGATTATGATCACATTTATTCCCTCTCTTGCTCACATTGATCCCACCCAAGGGAACATGGACCATGTCATTGATCACATTATGCATGTTGGACAAAATATTGGCTACGATCATGTTGGGCTTGGATCTGACTATGACGGTATGTTTAATGCTGTAAAAGGAATTGAGAATGTCGCTCGATATCCTCATTTGGTTCGCAGAATGCTGGAGCGTGGGATTGCCCGATCGGATGTGGAAAAGATCATAGGGCTTAATGTGATCCGTGTATTGAACGATGTGGAAGTGCAATCAGCTTCAAACAAATCTCAAGTACCAATCATGCAGGATGGAGTGAAGCAACTGTGGAACGAGAAATTCCGAGGTGTTGTGAGAGGGGCTTATCCTGATGCAGAGATGGATTTGCCTAGAGCCCTCATACCGGAGAAAAGCAAGTGAATTTGAATCTTGATCTTCTGTCAAAATCTATTCCTTATTTCACTGGTCTATTTCCTATTCAATCCATCACCCCTGCCCCAAATGACGCTGTGGACGTAGTCATGGTAATACCACATAATCCATAAGAGAAAATCGAAGATGACTAGGAACCACGGTGGAACGTTCCCTTCGCCATCTTTGAATTTGTAAACTCCTTTTTCAATCCAGTATGCGATCCGTTGCCAGAATCCGTCAAATAGCCATTTTCCAACCTTGAATCGACAACTTTGCCCCGGAATGAATGTTTGCTGTGACAAAAGTCTCTTCTGGTAAGACTCCGGGAGAGAATGTTCACGGGCACCTCGAATCAACAGATCCTGTGAATTTAAGTTAGACCAGAACCATGCAACGAGGTAATGGGATAAATTTACCATATATCTTCTTGATGGAAGCCTCTCGTAGCTTCTTGAGATACTGTGTCTTCCCACCAATAAATGAACACTCACTTCTGACGCATCATTTTGCAACGTGGCTGTAAACACCTCGGCTTTGTAGGCGATTCCACCTCTGCTACGGTGTTAGATATACTTCAGCTAGTCATGCGCCTAGGATTCTAGAATTTGCATACCCCTCGCTGATGATCACCTTCCTCATATCGTCGGGAGACAATAGGTACGCAATGCCATATACCGGAATATCTTGTTCCTCAGCTGGGCGCAAGCCCCCCATGGCAGGATCGGTGTACGGAACGCCCATTATGTTGAAACAGAGGGTTTGCAGTTTAACCAGAGCAACTTCGGATCTGAGAGGCTGGATTTTTCTTCGCGTGATGAAGACATCCGAAAGCATGTTGGAGCCATAGGCAAAATACCATATTGGGTTATTTGACATTTCACTAGAAGCTGGAATGCGACGAGTAGAATCGAATTCGCTCAAGTGCAGCGAAATAATCTTCCAGAGGGCATCAAGCGATGCGAAAGCACATGGGCTTAGCTTTTATTGTCTCCATATTCTTCACTTTCGGTACATGGAAGGACTGCCGATAAGCGAACCCAATCAACTCTTTCAGGAACTTCACTCTTTGACTGGACGGGGTAGCCTCCACGTTTTGACCCGTTTTTGACTCGCGCACGTGGACTTCATTTGGTGTGTTTCATTTGACGTTGCTATACTTCATGGTGGCTGCGGGCTATTAGGACCTTGGGGACGGCCTAAATCGAATGAAGTCCAGTAACTGCGAACTGTTAGGACCTTGGAGACAGTCAAAGTCGACTAAAGTCCGGTGGCTGCGGGATGTTGGGACCTTGGAGACGGGCCATGGCAGATAAAGCCCATAAAGCCCAGTGGCTAGTACCTTGGGAGCTGGTCCACTCTTCTACTCCTCATTCAAATTCACACACTATACCTGCATTATGTATCCATTTGTGGGCATTGGCTTATTTACTTGAACATCAGCCAAGCCAGTGCCCGGGTTGGTACACTCTCACCGTAAAAGCGAATTATCCGACTCCCACATAACTAGTGGTTTGAAGAATGCACAAAAGTCAATAAGAATGACTCGTAAATATAAGAATTGGGTTGGTTCCATCTCCCTAGTGCCCTGCCCGAGCATCCATAGATAGATATCGATTAGCTTTGGGCCCCCATTTTTTCGGTTATGAAACAAGTCAAATGAGATTGAATGGGTCGAAAACAGTTTGGGGAGGCATTTCTAAGCCCAATTAGGCAATTCGTGGACGCCAGAAGGCGGGAGTACCGTTGTAGAGTTGCCGATAGTTTTGTGAAGAAAACGTCAGACTTATAAGCCTCCAGCAGCCACCATCGCGTCTTATTACATCAAATTTCGCAATAGGTAAAGGCTACTGGTTCCCTCGATTGTTTGCTCTGCGTTAAATCTGATGTCTCAAACTTCTGTTCTGGTTGGCTGTGAAGGTACAACTTCCCCAATCAAGCCAAATGACAAGATACGGAAATCCAAGCAATTAGAAAAGAACCCTTCAAGGCTTCGCAGTGCTTGTGATGGATGCCATGCAGCCAAAGTACGCTGCACGGGGAATTTGCCCTGCGCACGGTGTTCTGGAGAGTAAGTCTTTCTTCTTGGAATATCCGATATGTTGCTAATTCTCCACCCCCCGCTCTCAACAGCAACCTGGAGTGTCACTATAGTTTGAAAGCAAAGATAGGAAAGCCAAGAGGCAGTATGAATAAAAAGACAATCGAGCGTCTACGGCAGGGGAAAGAGTCAATGGAGAAGCATGACCTAACGATCCATACACCGCCACCAACCAGCGACAGCACCCCGGCGATCCCACCACTACCTTCCTGTGACGAAGACTCGGTATTTAGTCCACTACCATCGCCATCCAATGTAGGAATTACACTTGACAGCCAAGGTTCATCCACTTTCAATCCAGAATCTCTTCCCTTTCAAGAATTGATTTCGCCTGAAAGTGGCCTTGGCTGCATGGAGGATTGGCTACCCACTATCCCAGGTGAATCCATTGATAATGTACACTGATCTGTCCTTGCATTTCATTTTCCCCAGGAGACTAATATTACTGGGTGTCGATAGCATTGTTTCCAACTACCCGGTGGTTTGACTGGTATTACCCCCCTCTGATGGGCAAGCATCCCGCCAAATACACGGCATTGACAGAAAATAGGAACACCGCGTGAGAAAGAAATATCAACCAGATCGGGAAAAATCTTGAACTGCAGCAACCTTGGCTACGAAGAGGCAGTGTTCCACAACGCACAAGCAACTGAAATGGGATTTCCCTTCCATTTCCCATACTCCCCAAAATCATTAAGATGCAACACTATCAATGATAGGCCCAACCATGCATTTCTTTCCGATCATTCTGGATCATGTCTACTGGGGAATCCATGTCATCACTCCCGATCCGGCGGTTGCTTTGTAACACTAAGTAATCACCTTTGCACACTCCAAGCCATTCCTCAAACGTCAGAACAGGCACGGGCCATCGATATGCTCCTGACGCAGTCGCAGCGGATTATTCCATCCATGCGCTCTCTCTTCAATTGTCACCATTGCATGCGAGATCCACAAGCGCTTCTCCTGGTCAATATGGTCCTGGCACGTTTGTTGGAATGGACTCGTGTTTCTATCTGCGCGTTTGGAAAAGGATGCATTTCGGCAGAGGTTCGCTTAGGCCAGTACCAAATATCAGGGGATTTTGGAACAAGGGTTGCAAGAATGTTGATACAGACACATCTTGCAGACCTGAAGGCCACAATTATTATATTTGCTGGTATGGTTGGCCAGGCTGGTCACGTCAAGGCCGATGGTGCCTACTTGAGTCAGAAGGCAAAGGAACTTGAAACAAATCTTGCCAATGTTGTGGTGTGACCTCATACATAGGTAGGTAGACAGTCGGGAGCTCTCCTATCCCTAATAAAACTCTTTCCCTCCTTTGGTCCTACCCACGAGCTCCTGAGCCCTTGTTGTTTGAAGGTCCATGTACAATATTAGGAAAAACTCTTTATTCTGATCCATTTTCAAATTTCTCACCCTCGTGCAGAGACAGTTGGGCTTCGGACCCAAGGGATTAGTCTTTCTGATTAGACCAAACAACCCGAAGAACAATCAGATTAACAATTGATTTAGTTAATTGTAAAAAATATTGACCTTTGATTGTTACGAAAAATATTAGCATGTTCCGAGATCGCACGCTGAAGACACGGAAACGACGGTGGTGAGAGTATGACGTCAATAAATTGACTTGCACACGACTAACTTACATTCGTGATAGCAATTGAAATAAGGTCACCCATTGAGGCCTGGCCACCTCAAAACGTTGGATCGATCCGTGGACCATGGGTACTGAGCGGCCGCTTCAGCTAACGCACATCCCAGCGCGAAGAGGAAGGACTCCGCAAGTCTAAATGACATCATCTACAACAACACATCTTGGACCATCAAGGGCTTTTAAACCATTGGTTCCTGGCGCAACATGTTTGTTCTGTCATTCATGCAAATTCAATGCAACCATTCCTAACATCGCCATGAACCAACTATCAGAGAAACGGGATCCAAACAATCTGGACGCCTGGATCCTTGGCAGTGGGATCGCCTCTCTAACAGCCGCAGTACATCTCATTCAAGAGGCTAGTGTTCCACCCTCACGGATCCATATCCTCGAACGATTGGAGTTTGCTGGAGGGGACTCTGTCACCTCTGGCGATTCAGTCAATGGTTATCACTACCAGGCTGGTTCCATGCCATCCCTCAATGATAGTTGCATGGAGCGGCTTTTTTCGCTGGTACCTTCGAAGACGGACCCAAATAAGACCGTCCTAGACGAAATGATTGAATTCAACCACTCACAACCACCTGGAAAACCCCCTAATACAAGATTTCTCGTCCGAAAACCCTCCTGCATGGAACGGCAAAACGGTAAAAACATTGGGCTGGGACTAAGAGACCACATGGATCTGGTCACGCTGGGTTTCAAATCGGAGAAGAGTCTATCGCGATCTCGTATTAGTGATTATTTCCACAAAGGCTTTTTCGAGAGCAAGTACTGGCTGTTATTAGCGACAACGTATGTATCGTTGATAGATGGAAGAATCTACCAATCACTAAACTGACGATGTCTCTGATAATAGGTTCGGTTTCCAGCCATGGCACAGCCTCGTGGAATTCCGTCGATATGTACAGGGGTTCATGAAAGATACCCACAAATTAGATCATCCGCGCCAGCTCGACGTCGGTCGCTACAACCCCCACGAGGCTATTATCGAACCTATAGCTCATTTCCTGGTGTCTCGTGGCGTTGACTTTCGTTTTCGCACGACTGTGACGGATATCGGTATCGATCCATCACACCAACAGGTGTCCACCATCTGCGCTGTCAAGGACAATGAACCGGAGAGAAGGATTGAAGTCGGGCAGCAGGATATTGTCGTTGTATCGGCAGGCTCAGTGATGTCTGGCGCAACTACCGGGACGAACAACTCCCCACCATCACTTGAGTTGATAGAGATCGATCAGGACCTGGACGAGAACTGGCTCTTGTGGCTAGAGCTGTCGACAAAAGATTCGAAATTTGGCAACGCATATAACTTTTGCACTCGTATGTGTGAATCCCGACAAGAGTCATTCACTGTGACGCTCAAAAATACGCGATTCTTTGAGAGTTTCATCCAGCTGACAGGTGACGAGCCGGGCACTGGGACATTTGTCACCCTTCAAAACAGCAACTGGTTGCTAAACCTCTACCTGCCGCAACAGCCCATGTTTTCTGACCAGCCGGTCGACGTGCAGGTGTTCTGGGGCTACGCGGCATTCCCAGAGAAAGAAGGGGACCATGTCAGGAAGCCAATGCTCAAGTGCTCCGGCAAGGAAATTATGACTGAGATTTTGCACCACCTCCAATTCCCGAGCGAGATACTCCAGGATTCGATCACCATCCCCTGTGTGATGCCTCGTAAGTCGGCGCCTCTGTTGCGGCGGGACTATTACGACAGGCCTGCAGTCATTCCAGACGGAATGAAGAATATGGCCATGATCGGACAGTTCGTCGACATTCCTGATGAGATGTCTGTTAGTATGGGCTATTGCGTACGCGGGGCACAGATAGCGATAAATTATCTCATGGGTCTAGAACGTAGATAGGCCCAAGACACGCTCTCTGAAAATATTGCTGGAATCGTGCCCTGGAAGTGCTCGCTCTGCTAAGTTGTATTATTAACGGCGAGGGTCAAATGCTGATCCCCTGCCTGGAATTTCAGTTCAAAGAAATGGATTTCTGTAGTTGGCATGTGACGCAAAGTTGCTCTTGGAGTCGGGGGAAGTCAAGCCAAGGAACAATGCGTTTGGGATAGAGTCGGTTAATAGGGGCAGACGCATCGCCCTGGGCCGTGAGGGTCGCATCCGTCTCAACTCGAACCGCTTGAGATAAAGAGTGGTGGCGGCGATCGAGAAGGCGAAATAGTGTGTTGGGCTGCTCTGGCTCTTCTCGCTCGCGCCCTCCGTTCTTATTCTCGTGCTTGTCTCTCTTCCTCAAGCTGACGCCACAGCTCGACGATTGTTTCCTCCATCGCTTGTCGGGAGTAGTATCAGCAATAAAACGAGCGACACAAAATTGATCCTAACATCCAAGGGATCTTCCACCGCCTGCGACGGAAAACGAACTGTCACGGGACAATGCAGCTGGCCCGATGCGACCGGTGCCCCAGTACCCCCAGGCAACAACTCGTTGGCCTTTTGTGTCGACTCGATCGGCGAGGACATTCTACGGTTCAATGATTATCCTATATGATACATGTTTTACCATGACTTTGTCGCGCCGATCGCCCCGGCCCTCATTATAAGAGCCTTTGATGCTCCTGACTCCAAAATCCGACATCCCTTTAAAAAAAAAATCGATTCTTTACCAAATGACCACCGAAAATACCTCTTCGGCGTGTAGCTAGTCCCAAACACGTCAAGACGCGTGTCGTTACCAGAGTGACGTGAACCTCCTCTACGGGGTCAGCAATCGAGGGGTATGGTCTTTAGACTCTAATTTGATCCTGAAAGGACGGTCTACCGAGCTACCAAATTTCGAAGTCCCCAATATCACGTTTCTGGCGTTAAGGACCTTAATGCCTATACTCCAAATCATTGAAGAATGGCAAGAAGACAATGGGGCAAGTTTTCTTCTTACTAGACGAATTCGAGGTTAACCATTCAGTGAAATTTGGCTAAAGATGATATCGGACGATAAAGAACGCGTCGCAAAACAGACCACTGAGTACTTGACGCAGCTTGGTAAGCTTCGCTTAGACTAACGTCTTCAGCACTACCTCATACCGTCGATATCTTTCAAGCGAGTCTTACGGACTTACCAAGCGTGCTATCTCTACATTCAACTCAACCTTTCCAAATTGCTGAAACGACAGCACTTGGCAACCAAGGCATCCTATCTCTACAAACACATTATTTCGCTAGCCTGTATGGTTCCGCTCTAACCGCCCGGTTGATACCGACTAAAGGCGCCTCCGGTAGCGGCGTAGCGATATATCCGCGGAATCCAAACCACCTCCAGATCATATCCCTGACTTGTTGAAACGAATAAAGTTATCAGCAAGCTGGGTATAGGAAGCTGGCCAGAAGTTCCTAAGCCAGCTACTATCTCGCAAGCGAAACTGTGATGACCTTCGATTTGAGCACATAAGGTGCGTAGAAGGAGATCGAATACTCAGTCCCGAGGACAAGCTCTTGAGACTTCTTGCACTCAGGTCGATTGCTCTAGAATTCACAAACCAACAGCTGGATCATGAAGTTTATCCGACGAACCCGAGGAAATTTATCAGCACATCTTGTCTGCAATTCCTTCCGACATCAATGTTTTCTGTCAAGAATGGGATATGGCCCCTCTAGGCCCTAAACAGGAACCTTGGTTTTTGTTATGGTCTAGTGGTAAATTACGCTGTACGAAATTCGACATTTTCAATTATGGGATTAATAGTTTCTTCTCGAAAGCCTTATATGCTGGTCTCAAGCATATAGTTTTTTAAAAGATCATTTGCGAACGCCTAAAAGAAAATTATCTGCCAAGCATATAGTTACAGCGCAAGTTCCGCCATTGTTGGGTTGCATATAGATCAATTTCGAAGATTCCGCTACGCAGGTGTATAGCGGCCAACAGCCGGATGCCTGATTTTAATGGTTTTATGACCTAATTAAGACTAGTTAGCTCTTAGTTACCAGTTTTAGACCGCCTTTCACACCGCTCAATACCATATTTTGTAAGTTCACATTGAAGTTACCTCAACGCGTCTCCTACATTCGGATCACCGCCTCCTATTACAGTCGTTGAAAGCGCAACCCCTCCAAGGGCACTTCGGCACGCTGGAGCCAGAGGATACAGAGAGTTTGAAGTTTGTACGGCCGGTAGTAATAGGGACTTTATATTAAAATCTAGGGTTGGCTTTCCAGACGTTTTGGGCCTTGGTTTCAGTAGCGCTGTCAGCTTTTCTCCGGGAAAGTACAGGACTGTGGTGGGTATGAATAGCTTCATATTTTAAGTTTCAAGCCAGCAGATCTGTCATGGTAATTCAGGTATTTTAATTTTCTGTCAGCCTAAAGCTGGTAGGAGCTAGTCCTAATTACGCTGTAAAACCATTAAAATCAGGCATCCGACTGTTGGCCGTTAACTAACTATACACCTTCGTATTCCGCTATAATGAAATACAACGTTTTGCGAACATACCAATGTCAGACAGTATACATATCACGATTTTACAGAGTAAGATACATCTGCTCGATCTAGTACAAGACCTAGATCTATGGTTCAATCAATTGCAAAATTCCTACAACTGTGAGCTGACTTCATTTAACGACTTAACCTACTCCGTGCGAACTTTTATTAAGTGATTCTCTATCATGGCCTAGTTTCGGGGATGGAATCAGGGAGAGAGAAGTTCCGAAGAACCGATCATCCCGCTAGATACCCTGTCTCTGTTTCACAAGATTCGGTTCCATCGAACTTGAGGTTTACAAACGTCGATGACGCCGCCAACGGAGCCGAATCGCTAAACCCAGAGGATCGTATCGAGGGCGAATTTCCGTACCGCTTCCATGAAAAAATTTCCACTCAACCTATTAATGTTTCCGGGATCATGAATGATATTGCCCAAAGGTCCTGACACTGCTTTGATTTTGAACATATCGCTCCACTACAAAATCCCGGTCTATTCTTCGCGAGAAGAACATTTCTGGTAGGGGACTCTCTTTTTAAATTTGTCAAAGATAATATCCCAATCTTTGCCACTAGTGCCGCTTTCTTCCCAGAGGAAATCAAGCTCCTCGTCACTGTACCCTAGCCTATTGCTGACAGAACCAATTTGTTCCGTAGTAGCCGAAGGAATATGACAGCAGCGGCCTGCAAGCCCACTAGGGAGTTTAGACTTTAAGGAAAATTTGGCTCGTGGCTCAAAAACTTTCAGCATCCAAGGGTATATTAGCAGCCCCTTGCGGTCAATGAAGGATAGGAAAACCTAATGGAGATCGTACTACTTTGTGTCTGTAAAGAGGAAACAACTGGTATTGATTCTGCTAAGTTCTCATGGACAGGAGGGGAAGAGAGAGAGGAAGAGAGAGCGGAACTATCTGGTGATCTGTACCTACATGGGTGACCGCCTTCCGGCCACCCAACAAAACCTCATTGCAGGACGGAAGATTGTTACTCTTTATCTGCCGATAGACCTTATTCAGTATATTTCCAATTTGACGTTTTCTGAAACTCTCCTTAAAGCTCTTCAAGACACTATCTCATTGCTTCTCGAAAAAAGCGCGATGAAAGGTAGACACCAGAGAAAACAAATTTCCTCATTGGTTTGGGGTTTAGGGGTCCCCGAGCAATATATCGATTATTGAGTATATTTAGGACGAACTAAAATTTCTCGATATTGTCCATTCTCTTCTTAAGATTTCTCTTTATACACTCGGCCTCACTGCCTTTCTTCGCTTCCTCATTCTCCATTCTGCGTGCTCCCGTCCCCCCGCCTATCAAAATCCATTACTTCTGACAGTAATTTGTTGACTAGACTGCAGAGCCTAAATCAATTCCGATTAAGCTGAATTCTGATAGGTAAATATCCCCCATTTTAATTTCAGCTGTCCTACTGCGCTAGTTATTACGATAGATAATTGAACATTTTTGATATGGTACGGGGAACCGACCGAATGTCACCCACTCTAATCGTAGTGACCATGAGAATATTGATCATTGACAGAAATTTGCAGTACGAAAAGTATGATGTAATTTAACAGATATGATGGAGGCGCAGACTACGCAAGAAGGGTGTGATTAACCAGAAGTGAGAATAATGATGTATATCCCTCTTCACTAACTAGTTACGCATTCGAATTACTATGCGTTATATACTTTGCTTCATTGGTGGTAACATGCGGGTCGGGCTTTGGATGTGATATCCCACCCAGGAAACCCTGTACAATAGCCTTTCATTCCCACACCTCTTCATATTATCTCATCCACTCTATCTTGCATTCGTAGCTACACCTTACGGTTTCGCCCGCCAACCGAAATTTCTATTTACTCCACCCGCCCACTTTATTTCGGTAGATCCATGGGGATCACCCCAGACCTCAGGAGTGGCTGGCTGAGGATCCACACCGCTTGTTTCACGAAAATGATAAGTTGCTTGCGCAGGTATGCAATAGGTATGCATAGGTCTTTTCTTGCTGATGTCTCATATTTCTATGTTCTTCATTGAGATAAGCAGCGATCAGCCTAAAACGCTTACCCAGAATGTACATCAGGCATAGTGTTGGATTCAATATTCGTATTCCACCATACCATAGAGGTCTCAGGGGCCCAGGGGGTAACTGAATCGGACGTGTTCTGCATAAAGCACAGTGTCCTCAGACTCCATCTAAGCCTGATATTTCTCTGCTAATGGTTTTTTTCCAATGGTTTTCTATAGCGAGTTTGATATGCCCTCATAATAGAACTCTATAGGAATCAATAAGAAGAGATTGGCAATGGATACACCATTTATCAATCTTTATATGCTGCATACTTGGAATCGTATCATCAAGGCCACCTCGTCATTACCTTTTATAAGCTAAGCGGTGCAACATCGCCACGTTCGCTATGGGACCCTGAAGAAAAAGACGTGGAGAACAAATATCTTGGTTGCGGATTGTACATTTAAACAGAGGCACCTCACCGATTTTCGACTAAATAAGCATCCTTCTATTTACTTCATAGTAGAAAATTCCGAGGCAACTCTGAGCTATTTGGTAGCAGGAAGGGTCAAACATCTACTAGATTCCTTCACCCGTGTCCGCTTTGACTCTTATAAATAGCGGACGCTTGTTCGGAACCAGGTGACCATTTCTCTTCGGCCAATCATGGCTGCTGGAAAGCTCTAACTCCATATCAAAGTCGAACAGGATCCGAGCGAGGATAAGACTGGCTTTAATAATAACGAGACTGGATTTGGTATCTGATCAGCAATCTCATATATGTTTTCGGGGGCTGTAGTAGACCCACTTCCTGGCAACACATATTCGAGGCCCAACTCCAAACGGATAGAAGGCCTCACGCGTATCGTCCTCATATTTAGGGTCGTCCATCCATCTATCTGGGCAGAAAACCTCAGGACTTTTCCAAAACCTCCCACTATACATTATAGACCAATTGTGAATGCCAACAGTAGTACCACCCTTTACAAACTGGCCGCAAATATACACACCACAAGCAGGAACTCGACGAGGTAGGGTGCCTATAAATGGCAGAGCCATGCGAAGGCTCTTATTCATACACGCTTTCAAAAATTTAAGATTTTGAACTGCTTCCGCTAAAATGTCCTCGGAGACTGTAAATACAGTATGTATCTCTTTCCTAAGCCGAGCAAAATGCTCGGGACTTTGGAGCATATAGTAAATAACAGAACCAATATAATCAGGGAGTGTCTCAATTCCGCTAAGAATCACAATCAAGGCGTTCCTTTTTATCGTATCGGAATCAATTATGCCGTCCTCTTAATCATTCTCTATATAGTATACTTTGAAACGGTGAGTATTACATCAGAAGTTAGAGCCAGGAATCAGGACAGCTTTCTTACCCAAGTCCACACGGTTATCAGTGGTACCCATCCGCTCCAGGCGCTCAGTAATTGCTGTTCCTAAAGGAGGAAGTCTGCTGAATATAGTAAAGATATCACGACGAAATATCCATAAGCGGAAAAGGGGCGATAGGGATAGAGGAAGGTAAAGAAGTTGGGTAATATACTGCAAGGCCTTCGCTATCTTATATATAGTGCTCACCAAGGTGTGGGATGAAGGCCCCTTATCGATAGTATAGAAATCGTGGCCTATGGTAAGCTTCACATAGATATCGAGTATCAAGTTCCCAATCTAGGCATCGATATCGATGATATCCTCGTTTTTCGTTTCGAGATAAATTTTGAGGTTGTGGGTAAAAGATTCCACGTGAGATAATATCATATCCTCTTTCTGAAGCAGTTGCCCATATGAAAAGCCCCGGACAGCATTGTTCTTTTAAACTTTATACTCCGCACTCTTAGCGCCCACCTAGTTTCCATTAGTCAGAGAAATATTAGGATAAATAAATCAGGGTAGCATATCCTAACAAGAGTTTCCGAGTCTCCAAAGGCTGTTGCAAAAAAATCCCCATCTTTCTCCATCGGATATAATCCATGGTTATAGACAACGCTACCTTCAAATTGTAGTTTATTAGTGCATTTTCATGACCTTAGAAAGATAAGGAAGAGGGTTTTTCACCATAAATTCCATTCCAAGCCCTAGGATCAATATATGAGAGTTCATCTGGTACAATCCTCACGACCAGGCCATATTCATCGTGGAGTCTTTTAATCTCATATTTGTGGCATCCCTGGAGGACCCGCAAGACGTACCAAATCCTAGATACTTTGGTGTACCATGGACCGGGGAAATTCCTCAATGGATGAAACCATATATTATAAACAGCTTTAGAGGATAACCACAACTTACCAAATACATCCCGAGGTCAGTCAACAGGCATACATAAGGTAATCTTTAAAGAGAACCAGCCTCAACTTACCAGACTGGCAGACATAATCAATGTCAGGTAGCAAGAAACCCCCATGTTATCTAGAAGTGCCATTCCTTCAAGAAATAAATACCGATCGATTAGGTTATCAAAGAGTTCATTAGGTTAAACTGTCCCCCACATTTAAATATCCTCCCTTGTTAAAAAATCGCTAAAAAGTTTATTTCTTGGCGGAACAATCGCCATTACATGATAGCATTTCCTGTGGATGCAATCTATATTATACAACCTCTCGGTATTAACATACCGACGTACTCAGGTACTTGTGTAATGTATGTTGAATTATATACCACGCTATTTATACACCAAGAAAAACAAAATGGAAGTGGGTAAATCTTTATAGGGTAGACTATCGTAGGCAGCCACTATCAAATTCATAGGTGACATGTACAGTTGTAAACAACATCAAACCATAAAGAATTGCTTTTTTTAAGGAAAAATATCGATATCGAATATCGATATCGACTGTCAATCAAAGATTTTACTATTAGAATAGAAAGAAACATCCTAACTTCTTTTTAGGGATTGAAACTTCATGCTCATTTGAATCGATAGCCCCAGATGATCAGACTCAAGCTGTATACTAGATTAGTAGGTTTTATCCTAAAATGGAAATGTGGGCCACATTATATATTTGATCACATGGTTTTTCGTATATATTAGCCTCACGATAATTCTACTAAACTTTGATTATATGCGTACAGCACAATAATTGGAATTATATACAGTAGTACTACTATATATGGTCATAAATATCTGATTTAAAATCATAGGAACATCCCATTCATATAGATCACATTCATATAGACACAGAGTTTTGGAAAATAGTTCGAGCTAATGACATATAAGCATTATATCTCCTCATTTTTATTATTAGATTTTTCAGTTTCTATCCCACACAACTGGATATTTAATAGATGATACTTCCTCATGAAATGTCTTCCAAGTCATTCCCATCATCCCGACTGAAAACATCACGTCCGATTTCTCTATCCTTTAAGAGTAAGACAATCATATTGCCGCGGAGGCAGGATCCTACGAGACACTTTGTACCTGATTCCCTTCCAGTTCCCCGAGAAGCATATAAGAGAGAAGAGTACTTTTGCAAGTTCACTCCTTGTATCCACCGTGATACTCATCTCGCCGATTCAGGGTGTTGGCAATGTCAGATGGATCTTCTGGGTTCTTAAGGGGCTGCTTATGCTGCAGCGGTTCGGAGTGGAAGCAACAAAAGCTACGCTGTTGGTTGTATCAACCCGACCGTTGGTAACTTTACAGCTCTATATGCAGTTGAAGCAATTCCTAAGCGGCTTGCTTTGATTTCATACATTATTAAGTATACGTACGTGCATGATGACCGTAAGTGGCCCCCGTCATGCTCAAATTGGCCCAATAAACCAACTAAACATTACAGTCATTGAATATGCCGAAGAGAAACGCGAGTCAGAAGTGAGTATTTACTTTTGATACATTTATTATCTTTGCCTCTTCTGACAAGACACATTTTGCAGCTCTACAAAGCAAACAAGCAACTCACAGAAGGCCTCGAGGAGTATGGGGATGGAAAACTATCTACGAGAAGCAATTTGAAGAGACAAATGCAAGCTAAAATGGCTACGGAGCTTCTAGAATTCGACTTAGAACAGGGCCAGGTTATTCTCCGTCTCTGGAAGGAGATGTCAGACGTGTTTGTGGATATCAGAGATCTTGACTTTCAAACATTGGAAGATTATTTCATATTCCGCGCTGTTGATGCAGGATGCCCGTAAGATATCATGTTTCGAGCGAGCCCTAGTGAGGATTCTCAGCTAACTGCGCTGAATAGGTGGACCATGGCCTTGATGTGTTTTTCCATGGATTTTTACCTCACGGCTGAAGAGACCGCACAAACTTCCAGCATTACAAGTGCCGCATATGATGCTTGGGTTCTGGTGAATGACTACTTTTCCTGGGAAAAAGAGCACAAGAACTACGAATCCAACGGAAGCACCGGCCAGATTGTTAGCGCAGTCTTTCTTTTCATGAAGTGGCATAACATCGATCCGACCACGGCTAAGAAGATGCTCCGGAGTGAGATTATTGCTCGCGAGGAAAGGTACTGCCAGCTCAAGGCCGATTACTTCGCTCGTGGAAACGTGACAAAAAGCATAATCAAATGGTTTGAGTTACTGGACATTGTGACTGCTGGGAACTTTGCGTGGAGCATGACCACTGCACGATACCACGATGACGTTGAAGATGCGTATCCGGGTTTGCGGGTTGTGAGTCAGAAAAAGAAAGCCTCTCATCCTTTCAGCAGCCTAAGCAAACCAATCACATCGCTTACGATAATTGCAAAAAGGGATAATTTTGTGGGATTCGAAACCCTTGATTCCCCGAACATCCTAGGATCTAGCACGAATGGTGAAGCTAGCAATGCACCCATCAGCCCTGCGTTATCAGAATTCGAGAATCAAAGAGACGATACCCCCCTCCATATCTCGGAATTTGAAGAAGTAAGCCCACAGCCTC
Source organism: Penicillium roqueforti (assembly GCF_015533775.1). NCBI lineage: Eukaryota > Fungi > Ascomycota > Eurotiomycetes > Eurotiales > Aspergillaceae > Penicillium > Penicillium roqueforti. Next base: position 239,928 of record NW_024067596.1, read on the forward strand.
CAGATACTGGAGATGTACTAAGCAGAATCTAGATTGCATTGGAACCCTATGTCTACCTCAAGTCTCTACCGTCAAAGGGGGTGAGGAATGCAGCAATTGATGGTCTTGACGTCTGGTATCAAGTCCCGGAACGATCTGTTATAATCATTCAAGAGATTGCCGATTTGCTACACAGTTCCTCCCTAATGTATGATTTTCTCTGATTCTTCGCTGTGTCAATATCCCGGGCCATTGACAAATATGAACTAGGGTTGATGACATACAGGATAACTCACCATTAAGACGTGGGTTCCCAGCTACGCATTTGGTTTTTGGCATTGGCCAGACAATCAATTCTGCAAACCTTCTACTGCTGAGAGCCTCAAGGGCTGCGATGAAACTGTCACCCAATGCTGCTGCTATCTTCACAACCAGACTGATAGAAGGCCACATTGGCCAGGGAATGGATCTACACTGGACAAATCAGACGGTGGTTCCGACAGAGGAGGAATATTTTACTATGATTGATGGTAGTATGTTCGATCAATTACCCTCCCCAACGCTCACTTAAATGCTGATCATTATTCTATCTCAGAAACCGGCGGTTTTTTTGTTCTTGTGGCCGAATTGATGCGCTCCGAGGCAACAGTGAACAAAGACCTCGATGTCTCACCCTTCATGAAGGCCGTAGGCAGGTTCTTCCAAGTCCGTGATGACTATCTAAACCTCCTAGATGCGGATGTATGATGAAAACCTTTTCTTTCTATGACAGGGTTTTTTAACTCTTGATTCTGTTTTTTTTGACTGCGCTTACCCAAATTGACAGTATACAAAGAAAAAAGGCTTCGCAGAGGATCTAAATGAAGGCAAGATCTCTCTACCTCTTATCCATACCTTGGCGAAGAGGACAATATCGCGGCCGATTACTCAATATTCTACAACAGCGCAAAGTTGGGAATTCCCTTTCCGCCGAGCTACGGAAGCTCGCGTTGGACGATATTACAGCCGCTGGCGGACTAGAGTATACAAAAAACGTCATATTGGGTTTACAGAACAGGCTGGACAGAAGTCTGACACAGTGCGAGGAAAGGGCGGGGGAAAGCAACTGGATACTACGATTGATGAAGAAGCGATTGGAGCTTTGAAGCTGAGAGAAGTTCTTCGTCAATACAGTGAAAGACTTCAACCACACCACGTGAGCATGGATGGCGTTTTTTGTCGATCTTCAATCTCCTAATTCTCTTATCGCTTTTTACCTTGCGCAGCATACTTCGGGTCTCTGTTTGAAATCCAATGGAAACTTTTCAACATCCAAACCCAACAATGCGAAGATAAACTGCTGGTAGGAGCACAGGTCATACTGCGGGAGGAAGCTGTACCTGCGTAGGTGGATATTCACAAATGCCCTAGGGCTTGCAAGATCACTAGGAGTGTGCGCCTAAATCAGGTTACTAGAGCAACGAATATGTTTTTTGAACTTGATAGTTAGTGCAGCAACAGCCATTAAGCAAATATGATATAACTAGAATGAAACAAGCATAAGCAAGATATATAACCAAATAATCCCTGATCTCTATTCGTCGCCTGCTTCACAATCACCAATGATAATAGGGTAAAACTCCGCGGACTAGCATAAGGATTACTTTCTCAACCGAATCATGAAGGCCATGGCTATCTTTCGTCTAAAAAAGAGGTGCTATTTGGTGGCTTATTATTATAAGCGATAGACTTCTGCCTAGAACGGGTCGATGACCTCCGGGGGACAATAAAGCTAGTTGACATTTGACTAGCTTTATATTCTGCTATTATATACAGCTCCTGAAAACTTCTCAACTAGGTCATCCTAGTTAACTGATCATTATTGCCATCTTTTACCAGTAAGATATATAGGAATACGGTCAGAATGTTTATATCTCGAGTAACCTGGTTTTAGCAATTTAGGACTACGTTATCTCCTAGGAAGCAAAAAGGCTCCTAATCGTTATCTTCAAGGTCAACTAGATCAAACTCTGTCTCGTATCTCTGCTAAGCTCATTAGGCTAGAAGCTAAAAGTCAGCCGTTTTTTATATAATCCTCTCTATATATATGCGAATCGAATCATACTGAGTTTCCGAGAGCAATTTCCACAGATATAATGATATATTGCGAATCACCGTCTGAACTATTGCTTAGAGAAGACTCTCTTCGGCATTATGATTAAGCGAAAGAAGAATTCGTTAGTAAAAACTTTCCTTCTTGGTATCGTTCTCGGCGAGGTGACTGATTTTAGAATCTTTAGGTAAAATGTAATTAGGCTAGAAGATATTTTTGCAAATTTCCCTTAAAAGAATAGCTAGAGTCATGGCTAGGCGTATCGCTTTAGTTTCGGGGGAGTTTGAGGGTACCAGGGGGATATATTGCTGAGAAAATCTAGCATTCTCTTTTCGAAGCTTCTTCTAGATCGATATATCCTTTGAGACAAACAAATGAGCGGATAGGCCATGAAAGGGGCTAGATATATAGAAGTCATGTATCCCTCTGAAATAACAAGTCAGTTCACACCTCTGAACTACAATAGGTTATGAGCTTGAGAGCATAATCTCGGGTGTCGTCTCTACTCATCTGAGAATCATCTCATGAATCTTGATTATATATCGACCTCGCTTTCGCAATCATCATTATATCTGCTCTGGTCCATGACTCTCCTGACAGAGCCGTCACGGCCATCGAGCCTTTGACAGGAAGCGACAACTTCGCGACCTGGAAACGTCTCATGACCTCCTACCTGAAGGCCAGGCAAGTCTGGGATGTAGTATCGGGCGACCTTCAGCGTCCCGACTGTCTATTCAAGTACGCCAAACCTATTACGGCGGATATCCACCCCTTAGTGGAGTCCTACCTCAATGGGGCGGCGAGGTAGCGAGCCATTGAAGCGTGCCTCGAAGTGGAGGTCCAGGCATTCGAGCGTCATTGTGAATGGTCGCGTCGTGAAGCCGAGGCCTACCACACCATCTTCCGGTACCTGTGCCCCTACATCAGCATTCATATCGCGGGACTAGAGACGTCCCGTGACCTCTGGAATGAACTTGAAGAACGGTACCGACGAATGGAACTCGCTACTTTCTGCCCTAAGAACCGAGTCAAAGTTCCTTTTGGCTATAGCGCCATCTTCTGCGACACTGAGCCATCCTCAAAACGTGCCGTTGAGTGCACGGGTAACCTGGTTTACTAGAAAGGTATGCTCCACACATTTCTTTTCACTTTTGAATCATGCTAATTACACCAGAACGCGATGATGGGGGTCATTTTGCTGCTCTAGAAAACCCAATGATATTTTGCAGGACTTACACGAGTTGGCAGAGCAGGAGTGGAAGTTCTAGACCCCTAAGTCAGAGATGAGATTATGCCTAACCTTGGAATGATGTCTCAATTTTATCCAGACTGAACGGTTGCTTTCTTTAATTGCTAGGAAATTTCTCCCTCTGCTCTTGCAAGATTTCTTTCAATGATCAAAAATAGGATTTACCCAGAGCTTAGCTCAGCTTATTCAGTGTAATAAATTGATATATGTGAATATTACTGTTGCCAATAAATGCATCGATGAGGAATTTGCATTAGGTCAAAGTATGTCCATTATTTTTTTATAACAGAAGGAGTGCATCTCGCGAGAGTATCAACTTCGCATTAACCAAATTATCACTTCAAAACCAAACAACCTTGGAGACTTTTGATATCGCCCAGATGCTTGGTGTTATAGTATCAACTGCCTGTTCTCATTAGATCACACAATGTTCTTACCCTCAGCCGGTCTCGTATAATCCTAGGCCTTCTGCTTTCGCTTAAGCTTGTGGCGTATGGCTTCTGCTCCCTTGATTGCATGACACATCGCTGTCAAAGTTGGATTCGATGCATTGGGGCCCGAGATAACGTTGAGACCGCCAACGTAAAGGTTTTCGATTCCCCATATCTTAGAATGCTCATCACAACACGAAAATTCTTTTTGTTGGGAGTCTTCCTTCTTCGGATCTCTCTTTTGAGACTTGGTCGTACCGCAAACATGAAGAGCTAAGCCGGGAGAAAGGAATTGTGGTTCTGAGCCCGGAAGATATCCTCCCAATACACCTGCTACCTCTTCCATGTCCTTCATCATCCTATGGCTGTCCATGCGGTCTTGTTCATCGGGCTTGTAAACGAATGTGGGCTGGGGCATGCCATATGCGCCTGTGAGCTTCTGCGAGAACTTGACTCGATTGTCCCAGTTCGGCTTGGCCTGGCCAAAAAATCGGAGATCAACGATGGTGCGTGTATCAATTGCAGGCGGAACTGCACCATAGGAAAACGCGTCCCGATGAATCTGCGTATGCCATTCGTGCTCAGGGCCGACAGGCAGCGTGATTTGAGGATCTAGGTCGTCGAATGGAATTTGCAGAGGGTCGGCGTCTTTGTCAAACTTCTTTCTGTGTTCAGCGCACTGTTCATCCCATTTGGATCCCTGAAGCTCCTTGACCCAGTCGTCTTTCAGGACTATTTGACAAAAGCACATTGTCTGCTCGGTCAGATTCCGTCCCTGTAGAGTGCGTCAGTGAGTCATTCCGTTCAGATGTGGTGCACGGCCCATGCGATACCAATGCTGGAAGATACATGTGTTCATTCGACAAATCCGGCCGGTGCTCATCCTTGTCTTCCGGGATAAATCCCGATTTGTAAAGGAGCTGCGGCGTGAGAATTGGCCCGGCGCAAACAACCACGTACTTGGCTTTGATCCTGATTTTATCCTCAGGGTCCTCCGGTGTTCGAGGCTTAGTAAGATTCTTGACAATAGCGGAGGTAACTCTTGGGACGCCATTCACGACCTCAGTTTCGAGTTTTTCGCAAATGTGCTCGTCCCGCAGATCGAGCCGACGAGTTGGATTGTAATCCAACAGGTTACCCAATACCGTGGAGGTAGATGACCAATTTATCAAGTTTTTCCCTTCCACTTTCTTCGCGGCAAGTGGTAGAGGTTTGACATCTCGTTTTCCAAACGCATTCTGTAGAATTTTCAGGATCAGTTGCTGGCGAATCGAGCTCCTGAGGACCTCTCCCTCCGTGTCTCTATATAGGAAATCATAGAGTCTAAGTACCTATAAAATAATGACTATTTATTATTATTTTAGTATCACTAGAAAGCCCTTTTCTTAAGCATTCTAGATCATATCTCATCTTTTGTATCCGGCTAGTATAGTGTCTAGAATTCGCGGTTAAAGTTAAGGTATATCTTTGAGGTTTAGGGCTATAGGAAGAATGATACTAACCTAATTCGGCTATATTTTGTATATACTATAACTACCTCTTAACTATATTTTAACCCTTTGAAATTTTCAGTACTTATAGTAGGGACCTTAAATTTATATATCTAGTTTACTACTTTTAATTTAGATAAAGATTGCGCCTATAGTAAGCGATTAAAATTTACCTATATTTTGAGGTTAGTTATCCTAAAAGGGTAATTTTCTTATATATACTATAACTACCTCTTAACTATATTTTAACCCTTTAAAATTTTGAGTACTTATAGTAGGGACCTTAAATTTATATATCTAATTTACTATACCTTAGTAATAGCTATTTTAAAATTTTCCTTCTATAAGTTAATCCTCTAAGTTAATCCTCTAAGTTAATCCTCTAAGTTAATCTTCTAAGTTAATTCTCTAAGTTAATCTTCTAAGTTAATAGTCTAAATTAATTATCTAAGTTAATCCTCTAAGTTATAAGTTAATCTTCTAAGTTAATCCTTTAAGTTAATTATCTAAGTTAATTATCTAAGTTAATCCTTTAAGTTAATAGTCTAAGTTAATTATCTAAGTTAATCCTCTAAGTTAATTATCTAAGTTAATCCTTTAAGTTAATAGTCTAAGTTAATTATCTAAGTTAATACTCTAAGTTAATCCTCTAAGTTAATCTTCTAAGTTAATACTCTAAGTTAATACTCTAAGTTAATCCTCTGAGTTAATCCTCTAAGTTAATTATCTAAGTTAATTATCTAAGTTAATCCTCTAAGTTAATCCTCTAAGTCCCTTAGTTATTATATTATTTAAGTTTCCTTAGGAAATTAGTCCTTATTTAATAATTCTAAGGATTAACTTTATTAAAATCTATACTTAGTTTCCTAATAGCTAAGGCTTAGGTTTTAATAGTATTATTAGGTAGGCTATATTCTTAGCTAGAAAAGTATCTTTCCAGCCTATTCCTAGATACTAACCCTATCCTAATTGATTATTATTATATATTTCTAGGGTATTGATATAGCCACCCCCCCCATAGATCACACCACCCCCCTTTGGATCAGACCACCCCCCCCTGCCTGAATTTTCAGTACTGCCTTCCTAATTTAGTTGAGTACCTACCTCGATACTTGCTTCTATCTACTGCTCTCCTCACCGCCTCCTAATTTATATACCGCTTTTATCTTAAACTATATAAGATAGTAGCAGGACAGTAGGTACCTACAGTTTATATATAAATGTCTAACAAAATTAAGTCACTCCTGTCACTCGTATATATATATATAGATTAGATTAAGGGTATTAATAATCTAATTCTAGTTTATAACTTTTAGTCTACCTTCTTCTATCCTATTACTCTATCAATCCTATCACTTTAATTACCAATATAGCCTCCCTAGGCCTTAATTACCTTGATTCCAATCCTAAGGACCTCGAGGTTATTCCTAAGTCCCTAATTAAGATACCTAGTACCAATCTAGGTACCGTTATAAGTACCAAGTATCTACCCACTAAGCCAATCATTAGGCTTAGAAGTATTAAACCATATATTTAGCCTCTACCTACTCAGCTAATCACCGTAATAAGTACCGAGTCTCTATCTACTCAGCTAATTATTAGGCTTAGAAGCATTAAACTATATATTTAGCCTCTACCCACTTAGCTAATTACTATAATAAGTACCAAGTCTCTATCTATTAAGTTAATTACTAAGCTAATACTAGGCCCTATACCTATACTAGGCCTTTTTTTCTTACCTCTTCCTCCCTTTAACTAATAATATAATACTATAGAGTATAGAATAGCTATAATTAATAACTTTGCTTACTAGTATAGCTATATAGTTTCAACCCTCCGATTAAAGTATACTAAAAAGGGCGTTTTTAAGACTATTCGACTATATTACGACTGAGGTTATGCGTAGCGAGATCGCCTAGACTATAACTATATCCACTAGACTATAACGCTTATAAACTAATACCTATTTATTATCTCTCTTTACCTTTAATATAAGACGAATACCTAGCTTCTAACCCTTAAGAATACTACCTATAACTATAAGGGATCCCCTAAATCAAGCTATATAATTTACCGGATACTTAAGACTTAGGAAAAAGTAATATATATTAAGAAATAACTTAAATAAGGCTTATTAACCTATTATATCCTTACTAGGATTTAGTAGGATGATTCTAATTTAGCTTTATAGTCCTATAATATCTATAACTTCTAGAGAAAGTTATATATAGAGTTTTTAGTTAGTTATATACCCCTTTAGGTATTACTCTAAGAACTTCTGAAGGATAGAGAGTGGTTCTTTAGATATAAGGTTAATAGTGAAAACCATATTATAGCCTTATTCTATATCTATAAATCTAGTATTATAATACTGAAGTTAAATCCCTAGGTTATCTCGATAGACTATATATATAAGACCAATTGTTATAGGCTTCTATTACTTGATATTATTAGATTCGCTACTATAGGTTCAAGCTTTTACCTTAGCTTTATATTTATTAAAGACGAAAAGTGTGAAATATATAAACTTATTCTATATTACTTAGCTAAAGTCTACGAGTCTCTTAGACTCGAAGAACCCTATACTATCCTTATAGATAAGGAATAGGTACTATTAGATACTATCGATAAAGTATTCCTAAATACTAAAGGGATACTTTATATATAGTATATTAATATATATATCTTAAAGAAAGTACGTCTAATTCTTACCGACTAGATTGCTAAATCCTAATAAGAGAGTACCTAGTCTAGTACTAGTACCTATACCTAGAGAATAAAGGCTGAACTTGAAGAGGAATATTACTAAGTCGATAAGGTCTAGAAATAAATACTGAAACAGTAGAATTGTATTATCTACACTACTACTATTAAAGGGATGACCTAGGGCTAGGAGTTCTTTTAGGAAAACTATAGTAATCCAATCTTTAGGCCCCTACTTAACTATCTTTAGGATAAGTAGATTAATAACTATCCCTAGCGGTTTCTCTATTACTATACCGCTAAGTATCTCTATCTTAACGAGATAGTAACTTCTTATATAGAGGGTGCTTATTAGTTATTTAAACAAGACCTCTAGGTTTCGATAAATAACTTACTAGTTATTCTCCGGATTTTTAAGTGTGTTATTAAGCTTTAATTCGCTAAGATTACTAGTAAGATTAAGAGCCAGAAAATCAGAAGGCTAACAATTGTTTTGTAACTATATAAACTACTTATTAGACGAATCTTAGTGAAAGTAATTTAGTATATAAAAGATATCTATATAAGATACCTCCTAGAAGCAGAGGATAAACCACTAATTCCCCTAAATTGCAATTGTAATTCAAAGGAAACAGTAGGGTTCCCTTATATCTATATCCTTAAGTAGTATAAGGATAAAAGCCGATACCTTAAGCTATCACTCTTCTATCAGTATTAGTATTTATAGAGTATAGACGTACCGCTAATTAATCTATTACTTCTACTTTAAGATCCCCTTCAAGTACACCGCTAAGGACGTCTACCTAGCACACAGAACTTTACTTAGCCTAGCACTCAGCCTAGTACCTAGCTTAGTATATAGCTAAGTATCCTACCAAGTACCTAGGGTATATAATCCTTACTAGATCCTCTTACTTAGGATCAATCGACTTAGCGCAATCCCTCTAGATTTAAGTATATACTCCCACAGTAATATGGACGAGGACGAGGGCGGCCGCGTAGACGCGGCCGGGAATATAGAGCCAATGCTATAACTGAGGGTAGTGATACTAAGACTGTAATATAGGGACAGGGACAAGGACGGAGACGCGGCCGGGAATATAGAGCTGATACTATAACTAAGGGTGGTAATACTAAGACTGTAACATAGGGATAAGGATAGGGATATAGAAAGCGAGCTCGAGGAGGCAGTACTTTATAGAGTATCTTCTTTATTAAAATCCTAGCTTAATATCAATAGCGCTATCAGCCTTTCCGCCTAAAAACAACGGAGTCGGCTTTTCTACAGAAAATATCTTAAAGCGGTAAATTTCTACCCTAAACGTACAATTTTTTCTATATATAGGCAGAATTATATGGTAGAAAAAATAAAGTATGGCAATATTCCTGGTTATAATAAATTAGGAAGGCAGTACTGAAAATTCAGGCAGGGGGGGATGGTCCGATCCAAAGGGAGGTGGTGTGATCTATGGGGGGGGTGGCTATATCAATACCCTATTTCTAATATTATTAGAACTATACCTAAGAGAAGCGAGATTATCCCCTTTTATATATAAAAGTCTATAATATATATAGCTTATAGACTTTAAGAGTAACTTTTATTCTAATTATATACTTTATACTTTTAGATACCTTCCTTTATTTATCTAGTTATATATAGTATTCTAACTTATATTTATAATACTTTAATAGAAAGTTAGGATTTCTTACTATTACTTTATATAGCCGCTCTCTTTATTTAAAAAAAATCAAGGTAAAATAAATAATTAATTTATTTGGGGTTTGGGGTTTTGGGGTTTG